>NC_092810.1:27487697-27795548 GCF_040954645.1 Diabrotica undecimpunctata
ATTAAACCGATTAACAATTTTTGTAACTAAATTTTTCTGGCTAACAATTAAGTCTAATCTTTCCTTTTAATTTCTAATCATAAATAGACCATTTTTATTTCATTTGATAAATCACTTAATTCTAAAATTTTCTTTTAACAAAAATATCATCTACCCATATCAAAACATAAGTTTTTCCATTGAAATACAAGTAAGGATCAACCTTAGATCTTTTAAATCCTAAATTACATAATTTTGCTTATTAATAGTTGTGTTCCATCACTAGACACTGGACTTTTCAAAAAAGCACTCCTCACATCAAGTTGATGAATATTCATATAAGGATCTACAGCAATGGCTAACAGTACCCTCAGGGTGGTTAATCTCGCTACTGGTGCATACACGTCTTCGTTGTCTAATGCTGGCTGCTGGTAGCCTCTGGTCACTAATCAAGCTCTTTTCACTAACTGACCATTAACATTTTTCTCACCAAAAACTAATCGTGAATAAATGATTACGTTATCAGTCCAGTCAGGTTTTACCAAAGTCCAGGTACCGTTGTTTTCTAACTCTAAATGTTTCTTATATATGGCGAAACTTCCTGACCGAAAAATTTCTGGTAAAGACATATATAAAACATCAATCGTTATACACAAAGCTCATCACTCTGAATTGCTATGATTTGTCTACTAAATACTGGGAAAAAAAGAAATCGCCTTTAGTCTGCGAAGCTCTGCAACATAATATGGAAGCATTAAAAGAGATAGATAAAGCTACGTATACACTACCAAAATATAGTGACAGTATACACATAAATAAAAAGATTATTCACTAAATATTATCAGAATTCAAAAACTCCGTCGTTATATATACCGATGCCTCCAAATCATCAACCGGCACTGGATGCGCTTTTTTTATCCCATTGGAACGAATAGAACGCACATTTAAGTTGAATTCCCAGATAATCCCAAGCAATATATGAGGCCTTACTTTATGCAACAGAAAGTAACTCGGACCATATAGTGATATTATCAGATTCTTTATCAGTTTTGACCTTTATTGGGAAACCGGGATTGCCAAATACGTACAGTTGCCCTTATATTTACAAAATTAAGGATATCAAACAAAAGTTAGTAACAAGGGGCAAAAATGTACTTTTTGTTTGGATTAAAGCACATATAGGTTTGGAAAATAACGAACATGTAGACCAATTAGCAAGAGAAAGTATTATGTCTGGTAGAGAAACTTCGTATAAAATCACGGCTTGCGACTTTCTGGCTTCCTTAAAATTAAGATTATACCAAAGGTATAATATATGGAAGGAATATTCCATTGTTAGCCCAAATAGATATACTTCTCTTCAAACAGATATTCCTAAAACTCCTTGGTATAAGCTTTTTAATGTACCTAGAAAATATGTTACCACGATCATAAGACTGAGATTTGGGCATGCTTGTTACCCCAAATATTTATTTAAACTTAAGGTTTTAGATAATGATCAATGTGAATTTTGTACAGAAAAAGGAAACCTAGATCATATATTTTTCAGTTGCCCCAGAAATACTATAATTTCATCCAGATTAATAAATAATTTACGTAAACACAATATATTAGCCCCTTGGAACCTTCAGTACCTATTATCATTAATAACGTAACCTTTGTCTCTAACCCAATTGTTTAAATTCCTTTCTTACCGTGGCCTAGTGTTGTATGTAAAAAAATGCCTTGATGGGCCCCTAGGCGAGAAGAGAGTGACCCTGTTTACCTGTTTACTGTTTTGTATATTTATTTTAATATAAACTCAGACAACCTTTTTTCTACCATGTTGAGTCTTGCTGAATGACTAAAAGTCTATGCCAAAAAAAATGTATGGCCTGCTTCCATCCATTCCCCATCGAAGTTCCTTGGATTTTAATTATATCCAAAACATTATCCCCAACTAACTGAATAATAATATCCTTTGCAGTCCAGTCATTTTAACAAAGTCTTTGTACTTATCGTCAGTGCTATTAGAACAGAGAAATTACATCAAGAACACCATGTGATTCCAATATTTTTTCCACTCAAAATTTCCACGAGTCAAAAGCGGCTCCATTAAAGTGTTTTACATAATCAATAAAAAATTGATTGTTGGGCGAAGTCATATTTAAATGAAACACGTGCAAAAATTGTAAATACAATTTTTCCTGCAAACTACACTATTTTGAACGCAGAACAAATTTTGCTTTGTTTAAAACACTATTCTAAATTTCCACAGCTGGGCTCATAACCTGTTCACATAAGTTAATTATAATATTAATACTAATACAAATCTACCACAAATATACTTCATTAGAAAAAAAATAAGTTTTATTGTATACCAAGTGTACAGAGACCGGTGACAAGTGACAAGTGAGTCATCAATCATCAACAAAAAGAAAAAATTGTTGCTAATACACAAAATAATTATAGTACTGAATTGTAAAACAATCCTAAATCCTCTAAAATACTATGGCTTGTACCAATATCTTTGTAGAACGTATTCATAAAAAGTTTTTAAGAAGGTACTATTTAGTATAATATTATATACAGTGTGTTCGTAACGTCTGTAATAAATTCGATATTTCTTAAGTGAAAAGCCTTTTTAAAAAAATCTAAAACACGTCCATTTTTAAATTTAATGTTCTACATTTTACAATTAAATTTCATTATACAAGGTGATACACATTACAGTGATGACGTCATTGGCTCTTTTTTTAAATGTAACACCCTGTATTTTAGGACATTTTTAGATCGATAAAAATGAGCTGATTCCAAAAAAGAATAATACTGAGGGGTCTAACGGATATAATTTGAAAGATATGCGCTTAGAAAATTAATTTTTATTGATTTATAATATTAATAAATTATAATAAATAACTTGAAGGTAATCCAATAATTAATACATGACTTAATCTTACATGTTCGAATTTTAGCCCTTGCTATATTTGACAGTAACCCAAACGTTGTACAAATTCTTGTAGAACCTTGTTTATGCTTTCTTGAGAAATATTGTTTATTTCTTTACGAATTCTTGTTTTTAAGTCTCCAATATTTCGGCAGGTTTCGTTTTCTAAACAACATAATTTAAATGTCCCCACATAAAATAATCCAAAGGATTGAGATCTGGCGACCACGCTGGCCATTCAATATGTCCACGTCTTCCAATCCACCTGTTCGGAAAAATTTCGTTTAGGTACCTTCGAACACCTAAAGCATAATGCGGAGGCGTACCATCCTGTTGAAACCATAAACTTTTATTAAAACCCCCAAGATTAATTGTACTGGGGAATAAATTAACTAAAGTAGGTACGAGATACCCACTTAAAAAATGAAGGCATGCTGGCCCGTTTAAACTACCTTCGAAATAGTAGGGTCCAATGATTATATTTCTTACAATGCCAGCCCATACGTTTACCTTTTGCGGGTATTGTGTATGATGTTCCCGCATCCAATTGGAGTATTTCTTTTGACCAGTATCTACAATTCTGACGGTTGACCTCGCCGTTTAATTTGAATATAGCCTCATCAGAAAAAATAAAATTTTGAACCAAGAGAGCGTTTCGGTGGCTGTTATTCATCATCGTCATTATTTCACAAAATTGTATTCCTTTATCTAGATCATCCTCGTTTAATTCTTGTACAACTGTGCATTTTACTTACTTTACTTACTTTTACGTACTTTGTGTACCGTTGTTTTGCAAACATCGAGATCAGTACTAACCTTACGAACAGAAGTGTGCGCATCTTCTTCAAAAGCAAGTGGAACATCTAATGTTGTAACATAATTTACAGAGGGACGACCTGATTTGCGTGCATTTTCAACCGTACCAGTTTCTCGAAATTTGTTTTCAATCTTACTTGCTGTTGACTGCGTGATGGGTATTTCTAGATATTTATCATTAAATAAATTACACACTTCCATCTGAGTTCGCGATTTGTCTCCATACCCAATCATCATGAGTATTTCAATTCTTTGCTTTACACTCAAATTCATTTCTACTTAAAATTAATTCTAAGCAATAATACAGAACATTCACGAATTAATAAAATTATTGTACTACTTAATTGTTATTGAACTTTACTGAAAATAATTACAGTTTACCAAAAACTAGAAGTAGGCTACTTTTTTGCAATTGATAATAAATAATTTATTTTCTAAGCGCATATCTTTCAAATTATATCCGTTAGACCCCCAGTATTATACTTTTTTGGAATCAGCTCATTTTTATCGATCTAAAAATGTCCTAAAATACAGGGTGTTACATTTAAAAAAAGAGCCGATGACGTCATTACTGTAATGTGTATCACCTTGTATAATGAAATTTTATTGTAAAATGTATAAAATTAACTTTAAAAATCGACGTGTTTTAGATTTTTTTATAAGGGCTTTTCATTTAGGAAATATCGAATTTATTCCATACTTTACGGACACACTGTATGACTAAGCAACTTTATTCGTTAGTTAAACTTACTTATTTTTGTTGTTAAAAAATATGAAACACATTCTTTTGTTTGTAGGATTATACAGTGCAATCATTCAACAAAGTGGATCGCCATTAGCAGGGCCATTCTATCCATCAAAAGATAGGGAAGTTGCATTTGAATTTGGAAGACAGCTAAATAAATCTTTTACTTCTAGTAGATCCAGTGATTTATTAGCAATGTTACAAGAAGCGTCGTTGACAGATATACTGAATTTACAGGCTACGGTAAATATTAATTATATATGTATATATATATATATATATATATATATATATATATATATATATATATATATATATATATTATGTTTGATATTTTCTTACCGTATATGTTAAAAAAAATTTCTGATTATTTTGATCCAATAAATTTGCTACAACACACACAAAAATGAATAAATGATACTGTTTTTGATGATAATGTAAGAGAACAAAAAAGAACCTTAATGTTAATATAGATGTACAAAATTTCCAGCGCCAACGTCTTAACAACATCCTAATTCCATCTAATTTCTAATGTTATTCTAGTGTTATTCATCTTTGTAAGTGAAGGAGTTTAGTTATGTATATATTACTTTTGAGATTATCTCACAAGAAATAATCAAATAACGACAGATCAGGGAATCGTGCTGGTCATTTCGTTGATCCTCCCATTAATCTATTTGAATAAATAAGCATGATATTGATTTGACATTTATTTAATAATGGAACAATTGTATATATCGCAGAAACCATATCCTATTAACTTAGATTTGAGGTTTTGCTGAATCAAAATATGTTAGTCAAATATGGCATGATATTATTTTAAAGCAGTGCTAAATAATAATTATTGCCATTCAAATTGCCATCATATTTTTAGTTTTCTGTTGGAGTTAGGCCACAAGGGTTTATGGCAACGATAGTCTTTAAGCCAGTTATTGAGGAAGAGTTTAATGATAAGGCTTTCCTTACTGGACCTATGCACAGTGCCATTCTCAATGGTAAATTCAATTTTGTTCCTGTACTTATAGGCTTAAATTCTGAAGAATCTTTAATGTTTTATGGTAAGTGCTTTTTTACTACAGTTTAGAAATAGGTTACTCATTTTAAAACTGGTGAAGGTAATAATAAATATAATAAATTGGATTTACCATACATTAGAGGATAATAACCTATTACTTATTGAAAATTAGGCTGAACATAGAAGGGAAGAGAAAACCAATATCATCACAAGATAAAACGATGTCGGTGTCGATAACTTCGAACTTTATAGAAAGTATCACGAACCAGATATCGCAAAATACATTAAGATTGGACGTCGTCTGAGGTGGGTAGGGCATATAAAGCGGATGGAGCAAACTCACCTAGCTATAAAAACGCTTCTTGATAGACCCATTGATCAGAGAAGATCAGCCCACCGCTACCTATTAGAAAACTTCCTATATACAGATGATTTGGCCACTGCTGTTGAAGACAAGACCATCTGTTGAGTGGAGGTTAACCTAGAAACGGCACTGTCTGCCATGTCCGAATTCTACGACAAGGACTGCCTAAAATCTAACCCAAATAAATTCATTTATTTGGGTCAATATAATAAATTCGTGGTATAGTAAAAATAATGACATCTATATCGCTGCTGGATGAGGGAATGGGCAGTAATAAAATGAAAAAATTTGCTGGATATCATACAAAAAGACTTCTTAATCATATCAATATTGAGGTTTTTCAGCTACTGAAAACTTCAGGTTTAACAAGAAGGTTCAAAAAAACAAGCCCTTTGACTTAACTTAGTTTATTATCAATAATTTTTTGACAACACAAGACAATAGTAATTAAAAATGAACGTACTCACAATACTGTTGGAGCCCATTCTTCAAATGTTAATTTTTTAGATAGTGTCGATAAGGAAGCATTTAATCAAGCAGCAAGATTTTTTGATGAGAATGCAAAGGATATTATATCTGTATCTTTAAATATAGCTGAGGAAGCTAGAGAAGATGTGGGTAAAGCATTAAAGAGTCTCTATACTAACACATCATTTCAGGAAGACACACTTGGATTTATAAAAGTAAGTAAATATACTAATAACTTCCAAAATATAATAAAATAAATATATACTGGTATAAATAAGTTGTAGGTTTTGTCATCATTGCATTCAAAAGTATTAGATTTTCCTAGTTTAATATCATTTTTTGCTCGCTTTCTCGTCTTGTTTATGCCAAATAAACACAGCAGTGGGGTTCTAATACACAGCAAATAAACATTGTTTGTAGAGAATCCAAAATAACTATACTATCATATAATTTTTTATGATATAGGGGCTTGTTTAAAAACTATCCTTACAATATAAAATGTGACTTCCTCTAAAAGGAAAACTCAGTCATTCGAGATACCTACAGTATCAAAAGGACTGAGCTCTGGTAGAACTATTTCCGTGTTATTGAGCCCACCACATGGTATGCTGGAGTGCCTCCAAAAATGTTTCTTACCGATCTGACCGTCAAGGATAGTGAAGCATTCTGCATAGTTACAAATATGTTTACTTATATCCAGCTGTTTTATGTTATATAAGAGGTTTTTCGGAATAACACCGGTGGCAGAGAAAATAATAGGTATTCTCTGGGTCCTTTCCATTCCCTATTATCACGTTATTGGTATTTTCAGATATCTATACTTGTATCTATATCTATAGTTGTAATTCTCAAGTATATTCTTAAGGAAGTTCGGATAATATGGAAGATGGTTGGTTTTTAGAAGTCCTAGTTTATTAACTATCTTTTGAAAAAGAAGCTTTCCTACGAAGTCATGCCGGTTCTTATATTCAGATCGTTCAATTTCCACTTCGGAAAGCGTTCTGAACGATTTCTGACGTGGAAATTGAAACGTCATTAAACTTACTCTAACCTTTAATTGTGGCTTATTCCCATTTATATAGTAATTACTTCAAAATGCCACATGAAAACAGCTTTAGGTTGTAGTAGGAGCCATTTATTTTAAATCAGCCAAATACAACAGATGATTAAGCTGCGTTACAACGATTTTGTTATTTTTGATGCTAAAACCTGAGCAGGTAAAGTTTAGTAACTGAGATAGAAAGTTTATTGCTAGATAGAACCATAGATAATTCAACAAATTCCCTTGAAATATACTCCGATTGATAGTGATATTTCCAGTTTTGATATTGTTTTCACCAGGTATTTGGAGAAAAATTTAAGTTTTTCAATCTGACATTATCTTCTTTAAAAAGGTCACTATATTATTTTTGACGTATCTATAATTGACTTAATATATCTTTATACACTGCACTTGAGTCAAAGGCTTTCTTGTGAGCAGTTAAAGTAGTAAAAGGTATTTACACTGTTTGAAAAAATGACTAAGTCGATGATTGTCGATAAGTTGTTATTTTTAGGCCATAGAACCCTTAGCTCATCCTTTCTGTTGAGGCTTTATGATATTATAGTCCGTCTAAAAAGTATCCGGAATTTTATATTTTTCCTGATTTTAATAGATTTCCTTTTTGTAACATTTTAAGACAAAAGTAATGCATCAAGTAGGTTGTGCCGATAGTAGGTTATGGACAAAATCGCATGACAACACCATCTGTCAAATATTGTTGTTTGTAAACAGACTTATGATTTGTGAAATAATGTCACAAGTAGAAAGAAGAAAAGTTGTGGATGATTTGTATAGAAAGGTTGTCCGAAACGTTAAAAAATTAGTGCAATTGACTGAACTCAAAAAAAGTGCAATGTATGAGACAATAAAGAGGATAAAAAATGGCATAGATATGAGACATACACTAGTTTCGGGTAGACCGCGTAAGATTTGCGGACACAATTTAAATGTTTTAGTGGCTTTAGGACGACAAAATCCGCGCCTAGGGTTTCGAAAATTAGCGAACAGATTTGGAAATCAACGAAGAATAAATGTCACTGAAAAACAAGGCTATATATAAAGGAATCCAAAAAAAATCCCTACAATGACACCTCTGAAAAGGCAACGAATAATAGATTTTTGTCAACGTTTTCGAGTAGATAATTTTAATAATATCTTTATATCTGATGAAAGTTGTTTCCAGCTTGGTGCAAATCATCTAAAAGTCCTATCAAAGAAAATGTTACGTTCAAATTTCCAAATTTCTCACTCAAATAATGGTTTGGGGAGCAATATCTCAGCTTGGTGCTACACCTCTCTGTATAGTTTATGGTACTGTTGACAGTGCGAAATATTGTAACATCCTAAATGGTTTTCTTTTTGAAACGGCTCATGTTTTATATCCAGAGGGGTGGCGTTTTCAGCAAGATAATGCAAGCTTTGATACAAGAACACGAATTGGCAACAATTCCATGGCCAGCAGCATCTCCAGATCTTAGCCCCATTGAAAACATATGGGGACTGATGAACATTGAAGTAGAACGAGCAGCGCCACGAGATAAAGGTTTGATTCGGTCGGTTTTACAGACCTTGAATACCATTACCGAAAATTATGGTCTTGGCCTAGTTTCGGGTGTACCTGGACGTTTAGTTAAGTGTTTAGATTTAAATGGAGTTTATATAAGCAAATGAGATGAAGTATTTGTTAAATTTTTTTTATTTCACGTGATAGAAATAAATACCGTAAAATTATAATTCTGCTTTCTTTTTTCCGGATACTTTCTAGACGGAATATATTTAGAGCACAGTATTGTTAGATACTCGTACGCTGCGCTACACAGGATGTGATCAATTTATACAAAGTTGGAAGAGAAGTAATTGGGCGATACTTGGATCTTTGGTGTTATTTTTAGTATTTAATCAGTTGTTCTCTGGGTTAAGAGTGCTGATATTTCTTGCGGACTAGAAATAGCACGATTAATTGATGCTGATAAGCAGTCATGAACACTCCATAACTTTATTAGTCAGAAGTTTTAAACTTTGTCTGGCCCAAGGGATTTCCAATTATGAAGGTCATTGATAATATTTGAGACTTCATCAGTAATGAAGGGTTCGTAAGGAGTAATACTGCAGTGTTGACAGTTGTTGAGTATTTTCGCATTTTCGGTTAATACTAACTTTTTACCTCGTTAGTCGCTCTGAATAAACAGAGAGTTTTTGTTTTAATGTATGCAGGCACTGTTAGGCTCTGTTGTTTTCTGGATAATATTGTGAGTGTCTTGCAGTGCTCAGCACTATTTCTTCTAAATAATTACTTCTAAATACTTTTCGACTTATTATTCCTTGAATATATTCAGTGATTTGACCAATATTCATACGCAATAATAAAATCTTCCTTAGCAGCCGTTTTTTCCAGGCTGCAACTCTGTTATCTGTCCGGCATTAGTACTTCATCGTATTCTGATCTTGGTTCATATGCATGCAGACGTGCCCAGGCCATCCACAGGCAGTGACCGAAAACATAAATAATCATTCACAATTTTCATAGTTGTGCATTTTGTTTCACGGCAGGTATCCCTGATATCTTCTGGGTATTGATGCTACGAATACCCAGAGAGCATCCGACATTCGCAGGGAACCGTGCCTGATAAAAGAACTGACAAAAGCTTATACAAGACAAAACTCCCACAGGGGAAATTTTTTTTTACCAGTTATAATTATACTATTTTTAATCTAGTATAAAGCAATATGTGTTTAAAATGTTTGAAGTAATTTTTTAGTCTAAAAATATTTTTTTTAATGATTTTGGCGCGGTATTTATATTATGGATTTATATTTGACAGATCTACAACCACCGATTATATTCATCAAAGTTTCTGCTTTTAGTATTCTAGCGATGAAGTGTTTGGCAGATCAATAATACGTCAAGCTGAAGGTGCATCTCGATATGTTCCTGTGTTTATGTATCAACTATCTTGGTATAACAAAAACAACCGTTTTCCAGGTATAATTTACTGCTTAGCAATTAATTTTTTTGTCAAAAACCAATTTTTAATACATTTTTGAGAATTAAAATTTTGACTTAAATTATTTATTTAAGTTTAGACTTTCAGATCAATAAACTTTTTTCAATGTTCCAAAAAATTTAGTTGAGCGTACTCTTATCTTGCAGCGAGCAGATACACTTGCGTCCCAAATATCGTAATGAGTTCAGTTTTACCTTAAATTTTTACCTGACGAAATAACACTTTCGTCCAAGTCAAATATTTTTGCATATACACTTTCGTCCAGGGGTCGAGTTCCTCAGGGATCAATCCCATAATTAAAAAAAAGTTGTCTTACTGTAAAATTTATTACCTTAGATTAGTGAATTTCATTTACAACTTACAATATAAATAGCAAATAATAAGAAACTTACTTAAAAACTAAAATAATGTTAGTTATTAGGTCTGTTACATTTATAAATCCTTTGAATTCTAATATAGATCTCATTTTGATATTGATTAATAAACTCTAAAAACACGAATAAATTCGGATGGTATGTATTAAACAATTTATGTAAATGTGAATGGAAAGATTCACGTGCATTGGTGGTTCTCGTAGTTTCTGATGATTTTGCAGCCCAGAGTATCGGTGGAAATGTTGAGTTTTCATCAACATATGTCTCAACTAAATAATCAACAAAAGCATGTAGTTCGACACTCTCGGGCATAATTTCGATCAGATCAAAAACTTAACAATCACCGACTTCTTGGTGATCTAGAAAAAGAAGACCAAAGCAATGACCAGTACTTCTTCTAACGTTCTAAAACTGGGAGTAATTTTCTTCTTACATTATAAATACTTCGTTTCACTGATTCCAAATTCCTAATAGTTAAATTGGTATTTTTTTCTTGTAACGCGATGTAAAATTTTCCTGGGTTGAGTACTTATATCTTCTGCAGCTTTAGGCTTAGCTGCTACTCTTACAAACTGTTGTTGAATACAGTTGGCCTCCAGACTTTCATGAGAATGATTTAAGTTTTGTCTAGAAATTACTACATCACCCCCAATTGTGTAGACGGCAGCATTACAACCTTTGGTACGACATCTCTAGCGTGATTCCTCACTTTTTAACTTTTCGGCAAAATGAATTTATAGTTATTTACGAATAAAAGAGAAGCACCTCTTTTCGTTGCACTTTTTTTCACCACCTTACGTTTGTCGAAATTCTCCATAACGTTTCAAGAATAAATGATTTTCATAACACAATTCAAGAATATAGAAATATAAACACTTTGAGAATATTTTCACAAATGAATAAATTCGCAGATTCGTACATATTTATATATTTAATAATAATTGCTTCTTCGAAAAGCATTACAAAAATTTACCTTGGCTTGGACGAAAATGTATACCTTCTTTTATGGCACTCATTATTTTGGACGAAAGAGTAATCGCCGCTTGCGAGCTATTGTATTAACGTATAATCTCTTTTCTTGTTATAAAATAGTCATAAACAGATACAGATAAGTCGAGTTTCCGACTGCTTCTCTGAAGTCTTCATCACGTCTTGCGGATTCATCAGTTTGTTAAGTCCACTTTAGTAGGGCATTGTAGTACATATTAATAAGTTGTACATATTTTACAATTAAATTTTTCAAGCTATATCAGATAAGAAAGTCAAACTTAACCGATTATTTAATAATTCGTGATTTTTTCTTAGCAGATATTTTTAAATACACTTTTAACTTGATAATATTTTAGGTACTGGACATGCATCCGATTTGTATTACCTGTGGAATTTACCTATAGCTAGTACCACCGCATACAACGAAACACTTCGCAGACCTATTCTTAAATTGTGGACTAATTTCATTAAATATCAGTAAGTTTCATTTACAAGTGTAGTTAGCTCGTAGGATACAGATTGACTCTATACGTCAAAATTTTTTAAATCACCAAACATATATTTTCGACAAAAATCGCTTCTTTACGTATTTTTAGAGCTTTTATTGGTTACAAGGTATGTGGTATGTTATGTAGGTAGTACGTTTATTGACGTTTCAATTTCCACTTCGGAAATCGTTCTCAAAATACAAACATTAGTTTGTATTTTGAGAACGATTTCCGAAGTGGAAATTGAAACTTCAATAAACGTACTTTAACCTTTAATTGTGGCTTATTCCCATTTAAATAGTAATTACTTTAAAATGCCACAAGAAAATGGCTTCAGAACAATAACAATATAATCACATTAGCAAAAAAAACCAAATGTATGACATTTAAATACATCTAAATACCCACAACGATGTAAAATCGAAATTGATGAAAAAATAATAAAGCAGGAAGCAAAGTTTAGATATCTGGGAATAGATATAACTAGTTACGGTGGTATTAAAAAAGTACGAAAACAAAGCTTAAAAGCAAGTAAAGCGGCGGGATCTCTTAATGACACAATCTGGAAGAACAAACACCTAAGACAAGACACAAAAACAAGAATCCATGAAGCAGCAATTAGACCTATATTAACATACACGGCGGAGACAAGACCTGACACATCTAAAACGAGACGACTACTAGAAACAACAGAGATGAAAATACTCCGACGAATATCAGAGAAAAGTCTGTTGGGTAGGGAGAGAAGCGAAAACAAGAAGAGCAGGCAATATAGAAGACATAAATGTATGGGTGACAAAACAGAAACAGGAGTGGAACGAACACATTAGAAGAATGAAATAGGATAGGATAGTGCGAATAGCACGAGATAAGTCACCAAATGGACGAAGAAGTATTGGCAGACCAAGAAAAAGATGGTGCAATAATGTAAACAATTTAGGAGGCTAATATTGAAGAAGAAACATACTTTAAAGCCTACATACAAGAAGGAAGAAGAAGAAGCATATTGAATAAATCCAAAATATTTTATTTGTACTCAATTTTCTTCTTAAATCCTCAATTATATCGAAAAATACAAAGATAATACTCTACAGAACAATAATACGTCCATTCTTAACATAAATATAATTTAGAGATCTGGTCTCTAACGAAAAGTAATGAAAACATGCTAGAATGTTTCGAAAGAAAAGTACTAAGGCAAATCTTTAAGGCCGTAAATGACAGTGGAGTATGGAGAAGACGATACAACTTCGAACTTTATACAATATACTAGAGACCAGATATCGTAAAATATATTAAGATAGAACGTCTGAAGTGGGTATAACGTGGATGGAACAAAATGATTCAGCCAAAAAAACGTTTCTCGATAGACCCATTGATCAGAAAAGAAGACCCAAAACAAGGTTCCTTGATAACATTAATGAAGACATGAGAAATATTGGAATACGTATCATAGTTGTCTGGATTGTTATTGTTAATGTTTATCTTTCTTCTTCTAAATGCCTACTTTTCTTCTTTAAGTGCCGTCTCCCGATCGGAGGTTGGATATCATCATCACTATCTTTACTCTATCTACTGCTGCTCTGAAGAGTTCTATAGAACTGCATTTAAACCAGTCCCTTAAATTCTTCAACCATGACACTCTCCTTCTTCCTATACTTCTTCCTCCTCTTATCTTTCCCTGTATTATCAGCCTTAGCAGTTCATATCGCTGTCCCCTCATTACGTGTCCCAGATATTGTAACTTTCTTATTTTTATTGTGTTTATTATTTCGCATTCTTTGCCCATTTCTCGCAATACTTCCGTGTTAGTTTTCTTCTGTGTCCATGCTATTCTAAGCATCCTCCTGTAACACCACATTTCAAAGGACTGTAACTTATTTTTGTGTTCTTGCTTTAATGTCCAGCTTTCAAGTCCATATTGCAGTATCGAAAACACATAGCATCTCAGTGCTCTTACTCTCAGTTCTAATCTAAGGTCTTTGTTGCAGAGAATTGTTTTCATTTTTACAAACTCATTTCTTGCTATTTCTATCCTGGCTTTTATTTCGGTTGTTTGATCATTATTGTCTGAAATCTAGGTTTATAAGTATTTGTATTTATCAACCCTTTCTGTCGGTACATTTCGCAAGTGTATGTTTGTTGGTATATTTGTTTTCTTTGTTATTATCATGTATTTGGTCTTTTCTATATTCATTTTTAGTTTATATTTTTCACAGAAACTGTTTGTTTTGTATAACAGTCATTTGAGTTGTTCAGCAGAGCGTCCCATAATCACGGTGTCATCTGCATATCTTATGTTGTTAATAGATCTTCCGTTAATTATTATTCCTTCACTTTGAGATAGTAATGCTTCTTTAAAAATGGCTTCACTATATACATTAAATAGTAATGGGGACATAATACATCCCTGACTAACTCCTCTCCTGATTTCAATTTCTGGACTGGGTTCGTTATCTATTACGATTTGTGCTCTTTGATCCCAGTAGAGGTTTGTTATTATCCGTAAGTCCCTATGGTCTATGTTTTTCTTTTTTAGAATTTAGACAAATTTTATGTCTTACTTTGTCAAATGCTTTTTCAAAATCAAATGCCTACTCTGATACTCTTAATATGTTAATTATTAATTCTTTACAACTTTGTTCTACGCTGTCATGGTATATTATTTTGTCTTGTGAGGTTGTTGTCTTGGTGTATGGTAATATGGGTAATGATGAATATTTTTTCTTGGGTGTAATGTAGTCCAGCTCATATTGTAGTTGTTTACAAAATACTTCTTCCTGGTTCTTCTATTTTCTTGGCAGCGTCAGATTAAATTATGGCAATTCTGTACAGTTCAAATCCATCGTGCGGTAGTAGTCTAACTTCTAAATTTGTTAGTTTATCAATTTTCTGCTTACCACTTTATATTAATAAACATTTTTCATATTTTGTAATCCCTTTGTCTCATTAGAACGGTAAAAACGAATGATCGACAATATTGTCTTTTTTTTTAATTTATTTAATTTATTGTCCTTTTCGTTTATCACCCATTGTATTGAATAATTTTTATGATACTTTTTTCTTTTTCAGAAATCCTACCCCTATAGAGGATGAAGACCTACAAAATGTCATTTGGCCAGAAGTTGAACCTGGCTCTGTGAAGTATTTGAATATCGATTCCACATTTGAAGTTCAAGAAAACCCTCGAGGATATTATGACATTGAATCAATTCTCGATGCATACCTAAAAGAACCACTAATATCGTACTGAAATGTATAATATGTAATCCTAGCAAAGAAAATAAAATTAAAAAACAAATATGTCCTTGTGATTGATTTCCTAATGTAAACCAAAAAACTTTTACCGGTAAAATATAGTTATATTGCAACTAATTGTAAAAATCTGGACAATAGGGTAAGATAACAGAGAGAAACATTTGACGAACATTATTGGAGCTGGAGAAGTTTAAGTCAGATCCACATGTATCATTAACTTCTTGATATTAATGAATGATAATTTAAAAAGTGAAAAAATTTACTTAAATTTATGACTAAACGGAATAACCAACGAGCTTCTAAAACACAGAGGAGAAAATATAACCCTAGAGAGGACAAAACTTACACAAAATCTAATATTGCACTCTTTACAGTAGTAGAAATGGCCCCACTTTACCCCAGTTTGGCCTTTGACCTCTGACGTCACAAGCCCCATCCACCTTTGTCTCGACTCCGTGCTTCGCCACATGATGACGTCATAGTTTGGTAAGAAATTTATCCCGGTTATCTTTCTACCTCAAGATAAGATGTCCACGTTTCTGTCTTCTCGTTCTTCTGCTAGAGCCAGTTCGTCTTCATAAGAAGATATAACTTTCTTGTTTGTGGCCTCCAGATTGAGGCTCTTTTTTCCATATTGTTTATATAATTTTTTTGTCTCTGTTTCTTGTTTCAAAGAACGGCCTCATTCCGATAAATCGAAAGCAGATTTATCGGAATTGAAAAGAAATAAGATTGATAATCTTATTTCTTGCTACTATAAAAGGGTTTTTTAAATTGAATTCCTCGTCATTGTTTTGGTCAGTATTAATTTCTAATATTTTTTTGTCGAAGTAGTCGAGTAATTTATGTACATGACCACATATGGAAGCGTGACATACTTTTCTCCACCTAGTAAGTGTCCTTCTAGTAACTTTTTTGCAATTTTTCAAGAAACCTATTGGCTTTTGTAAATCGCATTTTATTTCTTAGAAATTTCTTATTTCTTTTTATTTATCACGTTTACGGTTAGATTCAATGGTATCATTATCTGGTGGTGTCGCCGTAATGTCGGGTGGCGGTTTATTAGAAGGATCTAATACAAACAAATAAATCAAAAAAAGTTTTTGTTATTTTAAATCTATGAAATTATGTTTCATCAATATGAATTATTAAAACAGAAAGTCTTTTAATTTATATAAATATTTTTACGTTGCAAACATAATGCAGATACTTGTACAACTTTATTAATAACTGTATAACTTATTTGCCAAATCTTTCCGATAATAATAAATGTATGTATATATATAACAAAAACTTCAAATTTAATCTAAATGAAAAGAATCTCAAACATCTAGCACATCATCTTATCTTTCATGAAAATATTTACTTATTGATATTTATTTTTTAAAATATTTGATTGATTGATTGAATAAAAAGCTTTTAAAAATATTTCCATGGTAATTAAAATTCTATATAAAATATACTCACACAGTACATTTGCCAAATAGAAGAGCTATGGGTTTAAGATTGGTACTTTTTTGTTCGTTGTGGTACGTTGCCAATAAAGGGGTGAGTTCCGTTTTATTTTTAGACTAATAGTTAAGAATGTTTATGAAACATTTTTTGTAGTATCAAATATATCCCAAAAAATGTTAAATAAAAAAAATCCATTAAAATTTTTCGGACGTTACAGCACGTGGTGGGTTTGGCAATTAGCTCTTAGTCTTCTCATTACTACGTATCTGTATATACATATTCTGCTTTGCTATCAAATTTTTCTCGGTGTCGTAAAACTAGTGCTTCTCAAGTTTACCTCTATTTCTTGGCCCTTTTATTTTTATTTCTTCTTCTTCCTCCTCTTTATAAGCAATTTTGCTTGTTCATTGGCGGATTAACACCTGTATGGAAGGTTGTCACTCCATCGTTTGCGCGCGCGGTCGTCCGATCCTTCTTCTGCCGATTGGTGACTCTTGCTATTTTGACGACACGGGTCTCCTCCATTCTGTTTATGTGGTTATTCCACTATCGATATTCACTTCTCTATCGATATCTCAGCGTATTTCCTGTAATTCTTCTCAGTACTGTCGTCTCTGCTGTTTTCAGTAGCCTTTACGTTGTGGCTGTATCGGGCTTTGTGTCTGAAGCATATGTCATTATTGGTTTTATAGATTCTTGACTTCACCTCAGTGTCAATGTGTCTGTTTCACCATATAGTGTTATTAAGGCATCCTGCCAGTCTATTTGGTTTTTTTACTTGATCTCTCACTTCTTTGTCCATGTCTCCATAGCTAGACAATGTAATTTCCAGGTATTTTATTTCCATTACTTGTTCAATACTGATGCCATCAATTTCTATTTTACATCTGGTTGGTTCTTTGCTGATTACTATTGTTTTAGTTATCTGAGATGAGATTGTTATATTAAATTCTTTTGCTCTTATTTTAAATCTGTGGACCAGTATTTGTAGACTATCTTCATTTTGGGCTATCAATATTGTGTCTTCTGTGTAACAGAGTATTTTGATTTTTTTGTTTCCCATTCTGTATCTTTATTAACGGTTTTGATGATTTCATCCATGATCAAATTGAAGAGCATGGGGCTCAATGAATCCCCTTGTCTTATTCCGCTGCCTATTTGTATAGGTTCTGTAAGTTGTCCATCTATTCTGACTTCCATTTTGTTGTTTTGATATATGTTATCGATAGTTTTTATAATATTTAGGGGAACTCCTCTATTATACAGAATATGTATTACATCTTCGAGTCTTACTTTGTCAAACGCTTTCTTTAGGTCAATCAGACACAGAAATGCTGGTCTATTATACTCCAGTAATTTCTCAGTAATTTGCTTTATAACGAATATTGCATCTGTACACGATCTTCCACTACGAAAACCCTGTTGTTCATCTGCTAAACTTATCCTCTGATTTATTAGCACTTGTAAAATTTTAGTTGTAAGTTTTAGCGTATTATTTAACAAGTTTATACCTCTGTAGTTTTCTGGCTGTTTTTTATCTCCTTTTTTTGGTTGAGGAATTAGTTCGCTCGTTCTCCATTCTTCTGATATTTTATTGTGTTTTATAATTTTATCAATGTTCAAGTATTTTCCAAGCTTCCTGTACATTTATATTAAGTTCTTCATTTGTGGTAATTTCTGGTGTTTCCGGTTCTAGCGTCGTTTGTTTTTCCTCTGCATATAGCTTTTTTAGGTAGTCAATTGACGTATCCATTTGTATGTGTTTTGGTTATATTAGTTCCTTTACCTCGTTTTTCGACCTCTAATGAAAAGCCATATTTCCTTTTGCAAACCGTAAAAATCATGTTCCGTTTCTTTCGAAAAGCGTTCCGAGTGATCATTTTTTATTTTTCTTATAAGTGCATGTGTTTCGTTTCTAATTGTAATTATGACATGCCTCTTGTGTTTTGGTTGACATGTATTTCGAGTAAGCTTTTTTCTTTTCTTTACATTTTTCCTTCACTTCTGTACAAAACCAATTAGTACTTCGCCTTGGGAATGATTTATTTTTATTTATATTTCTTTCACCAAGAACTTCCTTGGCCAGGGCTAAGATATTAGACTTAATTTTTGCCCAGGTTTTTTCAACTCCACCATTTTCTGTGATATATGTATTTCTGCTTTTTTCGGTTATTCTTTTTTGGAAAAGGTATCTTGTGGAGTCATCATGTCAGCTTTTGACTTTTATCTTTGTGGTGTATTCTGATGTTTTGTTATCACATACGTCGCCTTAAAGTGTTAACCTGCTAAATTCATTTTACCCAATTTTACAGGAGAGGCAAAAAACGATTTCGCAACATTTCTTTTGATAAAAATGAATAGAAAACAATAAAATAGTCCTTAAAATTGGTATAATAATTGTTGCATCATTGAAATTATAAAAATTTATACTGATAATTTTAGTTTTAAGTATTTTTTGCGAGATAGCTGGATATCAGTTTTATAAATTAGGCGAATAATAGACTTGGCAGTTTAATGCAACCAAACACGCGTATTCTATACGCAACGAAACTTTATTATTCCAAGTACAAAAAGGATAAAAACAATAATAACACTACTCATAGGAAAGATCTTCATAAAATTTGTGGTAGTCTACCGACAACGTCTTCTTGATTGCTTAAAGGTCTTCATATTTTTTTTAGGTTAGTTTACGTCTTTCTAGATATAGTCCTTCAATTGGTCACAAGAATGTGAATTAATTTTGTTGTTCTTACGTTGAGCAATTGGTTTCCATTGATTAGCAAAGCTGGCTTTATAATAAATTTCACCTTCGGGTGTATACCTCAAAGCACGAATATCTGTAACTTTTAAATCACCTTTACCTCTTCCTGATCTAATTGTTTTATAGCGCTGAATTGAATCAAGATTTTTTTAAAAATCATGTGCTAAATGTTTTATTTGGTAGGGAGCAGGCTTTTTTCTTGCTTTTAGACAGATAGGCACTTAATCTGACGTTAGGTTAATGACTTTATCTTTTAGTTTTTGTTCGATGGTTGCATGAACCGAATCAACTTCCATCTGCGTATGGCCAGGTTCAAGATATTTTTGCTCTATTATTAGATTATCAGTGATTGCTAGATTTAACAAACATTGGCCATAGCAGCGTTTCTATTTTGGTACCCACCACCATCCGAATACATTATAATGGTTCTTCTTTCATCAGTCCCTTCTACAGAATGAGGGACACTGGGTAAAATTTTCTGTTCCATGAAATACACCCAAATACTGACAACGGGAGAAGACAAACGCAGCAGAGGACGACCACCAACACGCTGGATGGACGACATTAGACGAACATCCAAGAAATGGCAACAAGAAGCACAGAACCGTGAAGAGTGGCGAAAAATGGGAGAGACCTATGTCCAGCAGTGGACAGAAGAGGTTGCATGATGATGATGACTGGCAACTTTCTCAGAACCAAGACCCTATTCACATTCATTCCATATAAAATATCGGAATTCACTAAGTTATAGAAACAGAGATTGTGTACTTGGAGCTTTGTTTTGTAGTATAATGTGGAGGTTTTTTCACATATATCTTTTTTAGGGCGGAAAAGTGCAAAGTTCTTCTAATCGAAGGTTTTAGAAAACGATGCTATCGAAAGGGGCTCTTCTTTCCTCGATTTGCACCAATCGTTGACATACAATCCGTAAACACTTTGCCGAGACTGCCATTTCCATACAGAATATGAAAAAATCTGGTTTTTTGCTTTCGGATGATTCGTTTCAAAGAAATGACATTACCCACCAACAAATTGGACAGAGTTTGGGTAGCCATTTTCAGAGCCATTATTTACAAAAAATTTCTTTTACTTGAAAAGTTTGATTTTCAAATATCCTTTGTACAATAAATAAAATTTATTTTTAAAAAACACATTTTTGGAGAAACCTAACCTTTAAATGCGACAAGAAAATAGCTTCAGAACAATATTAAATGGAATCGTGGCATCAATATCACTTCGCACATTCGTTTCGTAGGTTCTGTGAGTAAAATTACTTTTGATATCGGTATAGTTTTATCATTTTCATGAGAATGTACTCAGTTTAGATTCAAATACGTGAAGAATTACGTTTTTTAATTAAAAATAAGAGATTATTTGGTATTTTCCAAATAACGTATTTGAATTTCTCACTATTTTTTAATTTAATTCAACTTCATCAGCAATTTGCCTACTTGGCCACGGCGTCGTTTTAGCCAATACACAGAGCTGGTTTTCTGTAATATCTCGTTCTTAACTAAATTACTTTTCACGAAGTTGACCTGATATCCAGCAGTTTTTACATCTGCCTTAGTAGTAGTATTGCCAAACTTTTCAAATTGATAAAGAATAGCTAATACAGTTTTTTCTACGGGTATTGGCCTATTTGGAAAAGCTGTAATAAATAAATAATTAGTCTCTTGTACAGAAGTACCATTTTAATATTTGTACTATTTTTGCAGACAAAGAGTCGGGCTCTTGAGTTTTTATTGTCACTACTGGAAGCTTAAAGTAAAGGACAGATTGCTTAAACAAATACAACAGAGATATTTGCAGTATTTTGGACACATTGCTAGAAGAACAGGTACCATGGAAAAACTGATAGTCGAGGGTAGAGTTGAAGGAAAGAGACCTAGGGGAAGATCTCCAAGCCGTTGGGTAGATCAAACAAAAATATTGATTAACCAAGGGTTACATGAAGCCGAACAACTAGCCCAGGACAGGGAAGGATGGAAGGAAATCGTAAAAAAACTGTAAAGGCCTGATGGTGTCACCACATCCCAAAAGGGATTAGGACTGAGGAGGAGACTGAAAGTTACTTTTTAAATAAATTTTAAAAATCTTATTTTAAAGTGTGTTTGATTTGATCGGAAACAATCAGGTTTATCGCTCGGTAAAACGCTTCATTGTTGGCGTTAATGCACAAAGTGGAATAGAGACTAACGGGAAATATTATTTTGATCTCTGTCTATTGAGTGGAAACATAATGTTAGTATCTCTGTTAGTTATTTTGCCAATTTTGTAATAGTAACTATAATTTTTTCCGTATCTGTATATCATTCTCGCTTATCGTATTTTCTTATTTTTCTTTTATAGGTATTTTCATCTCCTGTAACGGGATCACAGTTCAAGGAAGATGACTTAATAGTCGAATTGGAAAATTTAGGCAAAATCCGTGGACACATTCTTCAAAGTTCCGAAGGAAACGATTTCTATGCTTTTCAAGATGTTCCCTATGCAGAACCTCCTATAGGAAGCAACAGATTTAGGGTAAGGATTTATTGTTTTTTAAAGCCAATAGCAAACTGTGCAAAATAAACAACACTATATATACATATAAACACGAAACATAAATACACAAAGAGTATTTTAAAAAATCTAGTTCAAGTAAAAATGTTGTAAACACCGTACCTATATTATATTTTGAATCTTTGATATCTTTTGAAATCTCAAATACTCGTTGGTAGATTTTCGGCGTCATGGCGGATTTTTCTCCAGCAAAACGGCTGCAAAGCTCACTGCGTTCTCAGCCAACGAAAAGATCATCATATTAAATGTTTTTAAAGCATTACAACACGATAATCCTACGTGCTCTGTTGACAGTGTTGTGGAGATGTGCACAAAGTACACAGGATGTTCCAAGAGGACAATTTATAATTTAAGAAAGGAGGACAAGGAAGGGGTCATCACTAATCCTACTGTAAAATCAGGGAGACGATCACTGGAAATTAATAAAAATGTTAAAATTGTAATTCAAAGAAAGGTTCATTCTTTTTGTTTTGCCAAGGAAATTCCAACAATTACAAAAATATATGCTTCATTTCAAGATGATGATGTACTGGGCATCAGTAGAACTTGATTGTAGAAGATACTTTACGAATTAAATTTTTCCTGGGAAACCATTAACATAAAATCAATGTTAATGGAGAGTGTGGAAATCGTTTCTTGGAGAAGAAAGTATCTTCGAAAAATTAAACAGTACAGAGAAACTAACCGAATAATATATTATTAGATGAGACATGAATCAATTAAGGTCATATGGTTTCCAAGGTATGATAAGACAAGAATGTTAAAAGCAACCGTCAAGCTGTGTTAGAGGGATTGTCTACAGGTATTAAAGAACCTTCAGGAAAAGGGAGATGGCTTATAATTACCTACATTGGGAGTTCTGAGGGTTCTCTTAAAGAAGGCTTTTTCTACGTCGAAAATGGAGAATTTGTATTAGCGATGTTTTTATTAAAAAATTTCTACGCCACTGGATTTAGAGTAGCTTCAAATAGCTGTGACAATAATTTCATTAAAATATATTTATTAATAACGAAGTTATGACAACTTAAAATTTTAAAACTCACTAAACTACGAGTAAAAAAAGAACACCCTGTATCAACAGATAACCATAAAACTAATTATTTTTCAAATAATTTTAATAATAAACCACTACTAGACAAAAAAATGTTTAAAATAGCATAAAAATTTAATGCAAGTAACGCACTTACACTATTATTAACTTTACATGCTACAACTTAAATCTCAGTTGCCATGACAACGATATTACTGTTTGACATTGTTTGTGTCATACAAATTTCAGTGTTAGCATAAATTTATGCATAATATCTGCAAAAATATTTACTTCAAATTCTTTTAATAATATTTTGTGTCATGGCTGCAAGATTAAGTTTGAGAGAAAAAATTGAAATTATACGTCTTTTGGGAGATAACGATAGAAGTGCCAGGGAAGTTTGTACAATATTTAATGACAGACATGTGGATTGTCCTAATATTAGCTGCGGTACGGTAAACAAAATAAATAGAATATTTAATGAATATGGTGCAGTATCAAAACTTATTTTAAAAAATAACCCGTTACAAAGAAGAATAGGAAATGATCAAATCATTTTAGATCATTTCAGAAATAACCCTAATGCCAGTTTAAGGAATGCCAGTTTATATTTGAATGTGCCTCGAGAGAGTATTCGGCGATGTCTTAAGGTAAATAATATTAAACCTTTCAAACCAAAATTCTTACACACATTACAAGAAGGCGACGAAGCAAAACGTTTAGAATATTGTTTATGGGCCCAAGTAGAATATTTAAACAATATAAATTTTCTAAGAAACGTGTTGTTTACCGACGAAGCCACTTTTACTACAAATGGAGTAGTATCATCACAGAATTGTCGCTATCGGACAGCAGATAATCCCCATTGGGTAATAAACTGTAAAAGCCAGTATTCTCAAAAAATCAATGTCTGGTGTGGTATACTGAACGAGCGAGTTATTGGTCCTTTCTTTTTTGAAGAAAACTTGAACTCACAGAACTTTTTAGAATTTTTAAACACCGACTTGTGAGATGCTATTCATGAGCTCCCAATTAATGAACAATTAAATTTGTGTATCTAGTTAAATGGGTGTTCTGTTCATTACGCCAGAACCGTGAAGCAATGGCTAAATGAAAAATTTCCGAACCGTTGGATAGGCCGGAGTAGTCCGTTGATAGATTGGCCACCCAGATCTCCAGATCTCAGAATTTTAGACTTCTTTCTCTGGGGAATTATTAAACAAAAAGTTTACGAAACCCGTGCAAGAGACGTAAACGAACTTCGTGCAAGAATTCGACAGACATGTGCAGAAATTACTCCTCAACAACTAAGAAATGTAATTAGAAATATTCATAAACGCTACGACAAATGTATCCAATTAGATGGTGGATTGGTAGAGGCAACTAGGATTTAAACTAAAATTATGTTTCCATATTTCTGTTAATACAGAGTGTTTTTTTAACGTTAATACAGAGTGTTTTTTTCTTAGTGAGTTTTAAAATTTTAAGTTGCCATAAGTTTGTTATTAATAAATATATCCTAATGAAATTTTTGTCATAGCTATTTGAAGCCACTCTAAATACAGTGGCGTAGAATGTTTTTAATAAAAAAATCGCTAATACAAATTCTCCATTTTCGACGAAGAAAAAGTATCGTAGAATGACCTGAAAATTCAATTAAATATTTCATATTTTGTCCCGCAATAGACCTTTTATTACATGACATTAAAAAAAAGTTTGGTTAAAATCGGTTAACAACTTCAAATTTTATAGAGGCGTTTCCAATCTAAATGGGTCACACTGTATGAATATAAATTATTATAACTTGATAAATAAAAATACATATTGTTGTTCTCAGCCACCCAAACCTCATGGTCCATGGGACGGAGTCTTGAATGTTACAAGCAGCTTAAAAATGTGTCCGCAAGTATTCATCTTAGATAATTATTCGAGTTCTGACACCAATACCGCTGAAGACTGCTTGGTTCTGAATGTTTACACACCAGTGGTAAGTATATTTGTAGTGCAACATGTCGTTAAGCCTTATTTTTTATTTGTTGCTATAGTTTTGGATATCTCCTAGTCGGAGTTCAATAGGTTTTCTTGTCAGGCAATTCACAAAGAAATATTTATTTGATTGGAATACGGCATAGTAGGAATGATAAAAATATTGGACCAGACGATATTTGAGGCCATTATTTGCAAAACTTGGTGTTTTTTCGAAAGTCATTTTTTGGAAAATCAAAAAAAAACTATTAACGGCCGAGTAGTGTTTAGTTGACAACGTTAAAAATTTTATTAATTTTGCTTAGAGATTCTAGCAATAGAAATTAAAAGTTTCTAACCTAAAATATTTACAGTTTTTTAGAAAAAAAATTGTGTATTGCAAACAACCAGTTTTGCAAATAAATATATAAAATAATAACAAACCGTATTTAGTTCAATAAAAGACATAAGGGATTTATTCATAAAAATAAAACTAAAATTTTTAGTTATATAAAGAAAATGATTAAACAAAAAAAATCAAAAGGAGCCTCAATCAGTTATGATCAAACGAAAAAACAGTCATTTTCTGCATTTTGGCAATTCAGGAAGGCTTCTCCAATTTTCTCTACAGTGTTTGAAAAGGAGACTATTAATAGTGTCTTTATTTTCCTTTCATTCTTTTCTCGGTGGTGATTTCTTATGAGTCATTGAATAAAGAGAAAATTTTTTTCTTACAAACGCTTTTAGCTTTTCCAACGTTATTGCGGTAATTGGAAGCACCTTGGGCTAGAACATTTTCTTTTTTGTAAAAAATAAACCGCTTTGCCTTATTAAATTTTAAGTGCCATAAACTAGGCAGCTTAATAACTCGTTTTGTTTGTGTCCTCCAATCAAAAACATTGCAATCCATACTGATTGTCCGTACAGTGGAATGCTTTCTGAATAAATCGTCGTAGCTACTAATTTCTACGATAACAGGCATTTTTTAATGTCTTTCAAAAAGCCGAGACCAGCCACGGAAAAAAGGAATATAATGCCAATATAGAAGCTTCGCTTTAAAAAGCCAACTTTGGTGGGGATATCTACAAAGAATGAGTGACACCCCTTTAAGTTATGGTCAAAGATATGACCAACAGGTATAGGAAAAGAGAAGAAATAAGGTAGATCAAGGCAGACATGGGATAAAGCTACATGAGAAATGATATAGGCGAGAAGAGCAACATGGGTCTAAATAATAATTCTATTAATTTACTATTTTAGATTCTAAATTTATGTAATAGATACTAAGTTTATTTAAACATATTTATTTTGTAGAAACCTAGTTCCAATAAATCTTTACCAGTATTCTTTTGGATTCATGGTGGAGCCTTTGTTGCTGGCTCGGGTTCAATATTATTTTACAACCCAAAATTGTTAATTGATTATGATATAGTAGTGGTAACAATCAACTATCGATTAGGAGCATTTGGTAAGCACTATATTTTCTTTCTATAAATTCGATATTAAAAGATAAATGAACTTTAACATTAAAAAAATAAATTTTAATCATTGCAGAATTAGACAAAAAAAGTGTGTGTATTTTTTTGAAAAAAGTCTTGTTTGTCAAATTTTATCTTTTCACTATGGGCTTTCCTTAATTTTTTACATAGCTCTGTTCACTCGGACTGACTAATACCCTTGGACTATCTACGATTTTCAGATTTGGACGGTTAGGTGCTTATCGTATGTATGGTTTTCAAGTATTTGTCCTTTGTTTTGTTTAACGAATTCGAACGTATATCTCGTTATGAGATAACGCTGTATAACTCGATGCTCTGCCTCCAGACTTAATCACAAGACTTAGATTTATTGCCTTTTCGCATATGAAATTGGCCACGATAACAAAATAACAAATTTGCCTTACTAGGGGGGTATATACTCTACACTATAGTAAAATTCATTAACCGATGCAGGAAGATGTAAACATTACCACGTGTAGGCCTGCAACAGGGCCGCATTTGGGATTATCTTTTTGTTTAGTGAGAATATATATTATTTTATAAAATACGAAATTTATATTTTAATTTTGCAAAAGGGCTCGACAAAGAACCTTTAGTTGATATCCGATAATAGGAACCATTTATACAGGGCGAAAAACCCAAGAATTTATTTTTTTTGCCAACAATTTTATGTACAGAGTGCCTGCAAAAATGTAAGTTTTATTTTTAATTTTTACTATACTTAGTTGTTTGTACAATTCTAAAAAGTTTCATAATAATAATAACAAAAAAAATACTCATTACTCAATGATGTTGAAATAATATATATATATATATATATATATATATATATATATATATATATATATATATATATAATATATATATAATTATATATAATTATTAATATGTCGTGACTCGTCACTGTTAAATTATCTAAATCTGAAAATTTTAGGGAATGCATATGTACGTACTATAAATATGTCATCAGAACAAAACGTAAAGTCTATAAGCTTTTATCTTTTGAAGATATTCTCTTCGCCACATCACAATGTCGTCTCTATCTAGTAAAAGAGCGTTTCTTCCCCTACGTTTGTATTGAAAATTAAGTTTTTCAATATTCGGTAAAATGTGGTTTTCGAAAAATTTGGCAAATCAGGGTCATAGTTCACCTTCTTTAAAACCTTATCAACGGTGGGTATTTCGTTGCTCATAAAAAAATTATGAACCAGTCTTCTAATGACAAAAAATAATTTTTGTCAAAATCATCAATTGTGTCAAACTTCTTTTTCCGGGTCAGACATACTTTTGGTCCAGCGAATTGATGATTCACATTTTGAATTACACATTGAATTTCACATTTAAAAACATTTAAAATGATTTCTTTAACTTCAACGCTAAGAGGGCTTCTTTTACTTCGTTTTCGAGGAGGATTCCATGTATTTTCAACCAATTCATCAGCAGAATCATTTTTGGTTTCAATATCAGTTATTGAAATACGTGGTTATTGTTACAGTAATCACAATCACGTATAGATAGGGTCGTTATACAAAAAAAATATATACTTAAATAGTTTTAAATCGCACAATAAATAATTGCTAATTCAACATAAACAGCATAAATATAATTTATTGTCCTTTAACCATCAAGATGACTAAAAATATACTCACAAATCGATTCAAATTACAAAATTTCAATACCGAAATATAATACCTACTTAAATCGTGTCCGAACCTGTATGAGTTCCGACGACGTCGGCAGTAACAAAATAAAGATGGACATTTCGGTTAGTTTTTAAATATTCTTGAAGAACTGTTACTGCATGTATGCATAAAATATTCATTAATTTTATGAATCGGATTATTTTTTTACTTACTATGTATTCAGTGATAAAAATTATTTATATACTATGCAATAAACACTAATAGTTGAGAAAATAAAAAAATTAATAAAGTGTCATAATTATACTGTTACTTATCGGAACGAGCAGACTCATTTGGAACATCCTTAACAATCATCTGCTAAATTTATCTTTGTTTATACGCCCTGCATCGCTTAATGAAAGTAGGTATAGGTACTATTGGTGGTATATACTCTGGACTTGTTGTTTGGGACGGTCGCCGATGTAAACCGGCGGAATTGGTCTTTTTTTTACAGGTTTTAATTAGCGAGCATGTTTTGTTGTTGTAAGAAATATTTCAGTCCTCTAGGCATACAGGGTGGAGTGAATTTAATAAAAACAAAAGGAAATATTCTATTTCACCAACATTTTGAAAATTACAGGGTTGTACTAAGCACACTGGTAAGTTAGGGGGGTTACTTTAATCAAAATGGTTGACCTATGGGGATCCTAAGTACAATGATCCCCAAATGAATATTTACCTAATAACACTAGTCACGCTATCGTCTAAAATTGACTTATCGTTGAGTTGCTTCCCCGGGCTTCGAGATCCCTTTCTGGATTTGGTTCAGTTTTTTAAAGGTTTTTTTCTTACGCTGTTTTGTTGGTTCTATTATAATATTTTAGTGATCAAGTTTTTTCATTTTTCTTACAAGTTTCTTTGCGCGGGAAGTCTCTACAATCCGCTGGTACGTCTTTCGTCCTAGCAGGACTCACCAGGGCAACCGGGTAGAAGCTTTGAACGTGAAATCAAATATTTTCCGTCAAAGGAAGTAATGACAAAACAACTTCATAACTTCATATAGACGCATACTGTGCCATCTGAGAGTACAACAAAAAGTAGGATTTCTAGTCTAGTAGTTGGATTTTTACTTTTTGTATTATTCTCAGATGGCGCACCGATATGTCGTGGAATGTAATTTTAGATTCTCCGTGATGTTCTATCTATCGTCTCCTTGCTTTGAAAATTGTAAAAGACACAGATTTAGGCAAAAATCTAAATTTTGGTTTAGAATACCTAGAAATCTTTGGATTTTTACTGTTTCTTTTGCTAAGATTCAATAACGAATTGATGTATGGATAATGCCTTAGAGTTTGCCTAATGGTTTTTTCTGATAAATCTACAATACTATCTAGTCTTCTTTGGATCGGGGGTTTAGGTCTTCTGTGCTTCCATATATGGAACACATTATACCCTAATTTCTATCGCAGGATCTGGTTTGGGTAGTTTTCTGGTCAACGAATTTTACTCACACTTTTTCTTTTATCATCCTCTGTACTCTTACTTGCTTCAGATCTCTAATCTGAGCTACGTACCTGCACACTTTTGCGATTTCTCTTAAACATTTGTCGTGGGCGGCTTGTACCTTCTGTTTTTTGTATTACATCTGTGTCCCAATGCGAGAGATGCATGTTATTATTGGTACTATGAAGATAAATATAAAAAAGATCTGTTCGAAATACTGTTCGAAATCTTTAAATTTTTTGATATAAAAATATTTTCGCTCATGATTTACTTTTAGGATTTTTAACAACACTTGATGAAAATATTCCCGGTAATTTGGGACTTAAGGACCAACTGTTGGCCCTGAAGTGGGTACATGAACACATTCATAAATTTGGAGGGGATCCCAAACAAATCACAGTAGGCGGAGAAAGTGCTGGAAGTATGTCTGCTGGATTTCATTTCCTGAGTAGAGCAGCGAAAGGTATGTACTGTAATTAAACAATCTATTACTTAAAATTTTATTCCATTGGGCAGTATAAACAACACGGATTAATACTTTTTTTATAAATATGCACGTATTGGAGAAGGTGACGAATAGTTATCACGGTTAAAGTTATGGAAATTATAAATAAATATGGATAACTTTAAGTAGATAATATTAGTCATTATAATCTACTTTCAGGCTTATTTAATGGAATTATCCAACAAAGTGGATCGCCATTATCTGGATCCATGTACCCATCAAATGACAGAAACCTGGCGTTTGAATTCGGCAAAGCGTTAAATAGTTCATTTACATCAAGCAGATCCAGTGATTTATTAGAGCTATTGCAACAAGCCTCCTATTCAGATATAATGGATCTTCAGAATACGGTAAATATTAATTTTCGTTCACTATTGCTGTCATGGGGAGACTACAATCAGACGCAACACAACAGAACAAGTTAATAAATATATTGAGTGAACTTATTAAATTTAACAAAGCAAATGAGACAAAAGGAATAAAAAAGGTGAATCAGTTTTTTGTTCCTTTAAAATAGCAAAAAAATTGTCTTATTTTGTAGTAGTACTTTTATAAGAATTATTATTAACTGTAATAATTAATCTTAAATATAATTAATAATATTTTAAAAATGAGGAGTTTAAAGCTACTATATTCTTTAATTATACTATTTTAGATAGCATGCCCTTAAGATGTACATTTATTCGGTACAAAAACTTTGTTAGTTTCCAAAGAACAAAAAAAATCATTACAAGAAACTACATGAAGTCGGTAGACCTCCCCTCGATAGCGAATTAGGTGAACCACAAATAAACCGAATAAGATGGGCAGGTCACGTGGTACGATCAGAGGATGACAGAGTGTTAAAGACAGTGTTTTTTGAAAGACCAGATGATAGAAGATCAGTAGGCCGACCGAGAAAAAGAAGAAAGGATGATGTTGAAGCCGATTTATCTAAAATTGGAGTACAACAATGGGAAATAGAAGCGCAAAATCGTAGAGGATGGAGGGCGATAGTGGATGCGGCGAAGAGTCGCCCTGAGTTGTAAAGCCAGTGAAGAAGAAGAAAAAAAAGAAGACAAATTTGAAGCTTCTTACTGGAGGCTATTGAACGATGCTAGGAATAACCTCTTACTTCGACATGCATCTACAGTTTTATCAGTCGGTATTGTCGCTTTGGCCTGAAAGGAGTTTACGTAATATTGTCAAACCCGGAAATATTGCCGATTCGTAGCTATTAAAAGACGAAAGATTTAACGACGTTTTGGGGAGTGTGTTCGATTTTAATTCGTGACCAATTCTCTGTGATTTTTATGTATCAATCTTGTACTGGTAAATAACACCACTACAGTTTGTTTTGTGTAATAAAGACCTATAGTATTGATCGCGGGCTTTAATTGTAATGTTAGTGCCTTTTCAAATAATAAAGAACTACTACATTTTTGGGGTTCAACCGGGATTATTTTGAAAGAGACAGTAACGTTTTATTATTGCCGCAGATTACGGAAGTAAGATGCGGATAATAAAAGATACAGTGCAATTTTCGGCCAAACAAAATCGACTTAGTGACGTGAGTTTTGTAAAATCAACCAATCACCAAGGCTTTGTCTAGTAATGAGTGGTAAGCTGTAACAGTGACGAGACAAGACAAGAGGCTGTTTGGAGATAACAAGAAGATTTATTGTTTATGGATGTTTTGACCCGCTGGATGATCAGAAAAAATCAGGATGTTATAAAGGCCCACTGAGCACATCAACGTGCGCTGAATATATGAAGCCATGGATACAGAACTAGTCAGAATCCGAGTCGGATTCGTAGCAGAATAGCCGAATGTAGGAAGTCATTCTTAATATAAGTTTTTAATGTGGGAAGTCATTCTTAATATTAGTATTGCGTTAGTAACGCCACTGTAACATATCACCTAAATAATGCTGAGATACCAGAAGTCTTTGGGTGGAAAAGGAAGATACATGTTGGCTGGCAAGAGGAAAGACAGTCGGTATTTGTAATGTGTAAAGTTTGTGATTCGATGATGCGAACTTTTTATCAGTCGGTATTATTAGCGGCATCATAGTTTGAACATTCTATTACGATGGGCCACACGCCTATCTATGATCAAGCAGAAATATTGAGAAGGAAAAGAAATTACAACAAAAGACTATTTCTAAAAATGTGTTTAATTAAAACTACACAAAACACCTTAAACAAAAGAGAAGATATTGAAAATCTTAGTGATATATACAGTAATCTTCTTTTAAAGAAAAGAACAACAATCGATATAAAGGTTATTTAAAAGTTATACAGATTAAAGGGATTATTCCAATTTCAAATGAGATCAAATTTATTTTTTATTTGTGTTTGGTTTTTTTCCTTCTTAATTACTTAATAACATAAACTCTGTTGCTTGTTTAATAAGTGCAAATGAAACATTTTTACATTTGATATCAAAATTTGCAATGAAGGTTTACATAAACATAGACACTTCCTTTGTCAAACTAACCTAAAATAAATATAAAAAATAGAAAAGACATGGAAACCATAGTAATTCTAGTCAAAAAACCATAGTAGTTTTGACAGAAAGAAAAAGAAAATCAAATTAATGTAATTTTGCTAATTGTATAATACAATCCTCACAAGGGTAAGCCTGTTGAAACAGCAACTTCATTGTTCTAATGTAGTGTTTTGTTTTGATTTTTAGTATGTTTTGAAAAAGAGTTAAATAAACTCGAAAGCTTAGCAAACCTTAAAGAGTTTTACTTAAAGGCCAATATTGACTACAAGACCCAAAATATCCATATATATATATATATATATATATATATATATATATATATATATATATATATATATATATATATATGAATGTTGCTAATGACCCTCATTTCTAATATAAACAACTTATTTGGAAATAGTTTAAATCTGGAGAAAGCTTTGGATTTATGGATGGCATTACTTTTAAACCAGTTTTGGAGAATGACTTCTACGATGATGCTTTTGTCACTGAACCTATGCATGGAGCTGTAGTTGATGGTCGGTTTAATTTAGTACCACTCCTGATCGGCTTCAATTCTGAAGAATCACTGTTGTTCTTAGCAAGTAAGTATATTTTTCTAAATTGTCTTGCACATAAGGTAAATAATTAACGTTACTAATGTCCGTTTTAAACTAAAAGAAAAACAAGATATTAAAGGACATTAGGAGCTAAAAAAAGAAGTGAGCCGTATGGGACTCGTAGCCGTAATGTGAAACATCGAAACTATTTTATATAGAAGATGTGCATAAAAGAATGTTTTATTAAAGGAAATATATACAGCATATTCAAAAATGCACAAGTACTTTAAAAAAAAGAGATCCCGCCGCTTTACTTGCTTTTAAGCTTTGTTGTCGTACTTTTTCTTTAATATCTCTGTAACTAGTTATATCTATTCCCGGATATCTAAACATTGCTTCCTGCTTTTATTATTTTCCCATCAATTTCGATTTTACATCATAATGACTATTTAGATGTTGTTATACATTTAGTTTTTTCTGCTGATATTATCATACTATATTTCTTGGTTCTTGTATTGAAGATGTGTGTTAATCTTTGGAGCTCGTCTTCTGTATCGGCGATTAATGCGGCATCGTCTGCATAACATAATATTTGGATTTCTTTGTTCCCCATTCTGTAACCATGACCTTTACGTACTGCTTGTATTATTTCGTCCATTATTATATTAAAGAAAAGAAAAGTCTTGTTCACAATTGCTCATCTTTAGGCCCCGATATGTATAAGCCTTTTAGGCCCATTGCCTGATAGATAATTTTTATCGTTTTCTGTTCCTAGCTGTCACCTTCGAATCTCTGATTCCCATCTCTCTGACATCTTTCGTCACTACATCTTTCCGTTTTTTTCTTGGGCGTTCTCTCTTTATTTTTGCCAACATTTTTGACGAAATGCCGCTGAAGATGTCAGCGAAAGTGCTTGGGCAAGCTTTAATAAAAAACTGTGCTTGACATATGCCTTTTATTTGAGTAGAGAAATTTTATACAGGGTGGTCCTTAAGTAATTGTACAAACGAAAACCGTAAATTCGACACTTTAAAATATTACGATTTAAGCCAATTTGCTTTAATAAAATGTTGATATTAAGAAAGATACAGGGTGTTAAAATGGAAATTTAAAATTCTATTTTTCGCTATAACTTTTACGTTTGTAAATATTTTTGGACAAAAATTTATAATTGGATGCTTTAAAGTAGGATAAATTATAATTTTATAAAAACTTTAATGTAACTTATAGAGGGCGCCACATATGCTACATGTGTGGCATAGATTTGCGCTTAACTTTTTTGCTCTTAGAGATAGCTCTATTTGTGTTAAAAAATATTAAAGATACATTATTTTTACAAGGAAAAGGTATACCTGTTAATAACCTCAAAATTTAACCGTTTTCGAGATATTCGCATTTTATAAGTCAGCTGCATAATAATTCTTAGTTGTAATATTTGTGCGGTGAAGCACTGAATTCCTGTAGATAAGCATAATTCATAGTTTATTGTTATTACAATAACTCAAAGATGATATTGTAACATTACAAAATTTTTGTTATGGCTGCTAAATGTCTTATGAAAATATTCTTCATCTTCTTCTTTAGGTGCGTGTCCGTATTCAGACGTTGGCCGTCATCATATTTACAATTTCCCTTTTATATCGCTTCTTAAGTTTCCATACCTACTGGAGTTGTATTACTTTTTCCCTATTGTAAAATGCTGAAAACCCAAAATATGTGGTTTATGAAAGATGGTACACCACCACATTCTAGAGAGAAGGCAGTGAGAACATACTTAAACTATTCTGAACGTTGGATTTATCGTGGCAGTCATATTCCTTTGCAATGTCGTGAGATATTGATATAATTATTTATAATTATAATATATAATTTTTTAATTTATCAAAAATTCCCAAAAATACTTATCATTCATTACGTAAATTATTTAACCATTTTTATTAGGACAATTAGAAACTAAAACCCAGGTATTGAATAACACATATGTGTCTTGTTTCATAATACTTTTCCTACCAATCTAACCTTAAAGACTCAGCATTTTTACAAAAACATTATTGTTGGCCTAATAACCGATATTGTTATAAATATAGTAAACACACAGGTAATTTAGTTCAGCATAATATTAGTTCGTTAGTTAATCATAATAGACCATTTGTTCGAGATGTAATTATAGTTACTCGTAAGCTGTAACGTAATCATATAAATAAGTAATGATATCTATAGGTTATTCTGTGTTTATGTAAGTAACCAATGAATCAAATACATCACAGTTTAACCTCTGCCACAAATAAGATGTAGTTCCATAATATACCATAAGGTTTGGATATGTATCCAAAAGAATATATTCATCCATTATACATTATAGCCACCACGTAGCCCAGAATTTAATCCGCTTGATTTTGGTGTATGGGGCATATTAAAACAATGTGTCTATAAGAATTCCATAAACATTCGCAACCAACTATGGGAAGAAATAAATACTGCAGCAGTTTCTTTAGAATCAATGATGCTATTTAACATGAGACGATCTTTTATGTAATATATTGACAAATGAATTAAAGAAAATGGTGGTGATATCGAACACTTACGTTGACAAAAAGTTATGTTATTTAGTTAAACTATTTCTTAATTTGGTTTGTAAACAAAATGTTTTGATTATGACTTTAATTTAACATAAAACGTAAAATGTTTTATGTAAAATCCCCATTATTCTGTTTTTGTCAAATTCTATTATTAATTATCCTGCTGATATATTTATTTTATTTTATATTTCGTTAACTATTGAGTTTAGTTAAAGGTATTTTAAACCAAAATTTAGATTTATTAATGTTTTTGTCTATTTTTCCTTCGTTGATTGGAGTAATTGCCTTACATCAGAATTATGCAGCTGATTTGTAAAATGCGATTATTACGAAAACTGTTAAGTTTTGAAGTTATTAAGAAGTATACCTTTTTTTTTTGTTAAAATAATGTATCTTTAATATTTTTTATCAAAAAATACAGGTAACTCAAATAGCAAAAAAGTGAAGTGCAAATTTATGCCACATATGTGGCATATGTGGCGACCTCTATCAGCTACATCAAAGTGTGCATCAAATTATAATTTCTCATATTTAAAAGTACCCAGCTGTAAATTTTTATGCATAAATCTTTACAAACATGTAAGTTATAGCGAAAAATAGAATTTTAAATTTGCACTTTAACACCCTGTATCTTTCCTAATATCAACATTTTATTAAAGCAATTTGGCTTAAATCGTAATATTTTAAAGAGTAGAATTTACGGTTTTTGTTTGTACAATTACTTAAGGACCACCCTGTATATTCGAGCACTCAACCATATATTATTTTAAATGAATATTTGTTTCGTATGAAAAAACATTTATGTTAAATTCAGGATGGTTTAAAAACAAAAAACTTTCATTGCGACAGGTTTTAGGAAAATACCTACTAATCACGTTATGTTATTCAGTTTACGACGACAATTGAGACGTCTGGGGGAATAACAATCTGAGTCCACAAAAACAGTTTTAATGAAAATCGAAATTTAATGTTTCAAATTAAAACACATTCTTTTAACTCAACCGTATAAATCGGTAATTTTTTTCAGTGGTACGTCGACGTGTTTACAAAGGAAAAATCAAGAGAAAACAAAAAAATATTTTATTTGCCAAACATCATACAAAAAATTGAGTGTGCCGGCATGGACAATAAACGTTCCCCAGTACCTTCAAGCTTCTGTGTCCTAAAATGTTTCTTCCTCCGAACTTCCCTTCTGTTCAATACTTTGTAAATCAGTGTAGAATTTTCTAGAGTTTACGTTTTCCAAATATGTGATCAAGTGGAGAGGATCTTGTAACTTTGCAGCTTTGACCGGAAGTTGGCAGTTGTACAAAGCTTCGGGATGATTGTGGCTAGTAACTTCCGGAGTTTTGATATTATGAGCTTTCCTTAAATTTTTTTTAGTATTTCGTTTAACTTTGCATTCAAATAGCGAGCTTACAAATAATCCAGAATAGGTATCCTGCTGAAAGATAAATTGAGGACTATTTTTCCTGATTTCCAATACTCGAATACGTCTCCTTGCCATTGTGCATTTCTTGGGATACTTGGAGAAATGCTTAGTCCAATTCAGAAATTTGATACCTTTCTCACAGTCTATGACTTGGAACGGTTTCGGTCTCACTCTGCTGTTGCGGAGGACTTCTCTCCGATCATTCGGAGTTTCCTTATATGTTTCTTCATTAATTAAACTTACGTCCCGGTCGCACTCTAGATAGAAATGTCCTTTGATGGGAAAAATTACTTTCACAAACTCAAACCGTCTTTCTGTCTGAACTAGATAATGAAGGAACTGAAAAACTGTGTAATTTTTATTTTGCCCTTCACAAGAGTTGCAAAATATTATCAAATTTTGAACCTGAGATGACAGTACGTTATACACAAAGTAATGAATTATCATATATACATCGTCAGCCCCCTTTTTTGCTACCTATTCGTCATAATTATAGAAAACAGAGGTAGAATGGGCCAATACATACACATTAAAAGTGATAAAATAAATTACCGTTTATGGTAGACATCGCTTGAGGTCATATTCTTCTTCTTCAGATGCAAATCCACTAATGGATGTTAGCGATCACATTTTCCATTAATTCTCTATTTCTTGCAATATGTATCAGAGATTGTATGTCGTTAATCCCTGTCCATTGCCTTATGTTTCGGAGCCAGGACATTTTCTTGCGTCCCATTCCTCTCTTGCTTTCAATTTTACCCTCGAATATAAGTTGGAGAAACTGGTATTTTTCATTTCGCATCATATGACCCAGATACGCCGTTTTCCTTTTCTTGGTGGTTTCGAAAGTTGGCGTTCTTAGTTTATTCTTTTAAGGACATCTATATTTGTGATTTTCGCTGTCCATGGTATTTTGAGGATACGGCGATAGAGCCACATTTCGAAAGCTTCTAATCTGTTTATATCCCTCGTTTTGAGTGTCCAGCCCTCTACGCCATATAGCAGCACTGACTACACGTAGCACTTAGTAAACCTTAGTCTCAGTTGAAGATCGAACTCCGAACAAGTCAGTACTTTCTTGAATTTTACGAAAGCTTGTCGAGCTTGCTCAATGCGACATTTTACTTCCCTGTCCGATGCCCAGTCTTCAACAAGCCACAATCCCAGGTATTTAAATTTACTCACTCTTTCAATGGACTTAGTATTCAGTGTTATGGTGGAGTTTTCAAGTGCATCCAAGTTTCTGGAGATGATCACAAATTTGGTTTTTTTGGTATTAATCTCTAATCCCATTCGCTTACTGTATTCTCCGATTATAGTGACAAGTTGTTGAAGATCGACTATGTTGTCACAAATTAAGACACCATCATCAGCATATCGTATGTTGTTGACCAATACTCCATTCACTTTGATTCCCATCTTTGCATCCTCCAAAGACTCTTGAAATATGGCTTCTGAATAAATGTTAAATAAAAGAGGGGAAAGCACACATCCCTGTCGAACGCCCCTTCTTATATGTATGGGTTTGGATATAGAATTGTCTATTTTTAACTGTACCGTTTGATGCCAGTACAAGTTTTCAATACATCTTATGTCTTTTTAGTCTATATCAACTTTCTTGAGGATCTGCATATTAGGGGTTGGTATATTTTTTTGGACGTCTATGGTTATGGTTTAGGTATCGATTGCTTTTGACAACAATTTTTGGTATTTTCTTTTCACAGAATAAAATTTTTCACTTCTCGCAAGATTAAGTTATTTCTCGTTGTTTTTTCCTTGTGATTTCTCTAAGATTTGGGTTTTATATTCATCACTGCTGCATTTAATTTCTACGAAAGAGCAGATATTTCCGTTTTTATAGTGTCAAAGTAGCCACAGGTGTCTCTCCTATAAAAACCGAATGCAATATTAAACTTTGTTTCAAAAATTTCGCAAAACTTATCATACGATAATTTATTATCGGGATTTTTTCTAAGTACATAGAATGTAACTTAGTTATATTAAGTTCTTCAGGGAGATAAGTCGTCTTACTTTTTTTCCGGGAGGAATGCGATTTTCTTCCTTTCAAGAAACCAATAAATTCTGTCACTTTGACGATAGTATCTTCAGAAATTTTGTGCGGCCTATTTCCATGTTTTCCTCTAGCGTCTAATGGTACAGTATCAGTTGAGGCCAGTAATTCTCGAATTCTTTGTATTCAGAAAGCTAAAGTTCCATGAATAGAAAAGAATGCTTTAAAACATACTTGTACATCACGAAAGTCTCCATCAGGGCCACTCCTAACACGATAGAAATAAGAAGCAAGATTAGGTGTCCCCGTACCCACTCGAATTTGTCGACGCATAACTGGGAGAACGGATATCAGACCAAATACATAACTATTTTATTTTGATAGTCGTAGTTAGCGTTTATTGAATTGAGTCAAAATTCTTCGCCTTTTGGCTTCGTTGACGTTTCCAAAACAACAAACACGGTGGCATTTGCAATCTGGTCCTACCTCATGAGTGAAGGCTATCAGAAGTTTCATAACGTCATGAACACTGCCTGTTTTTCTTCTTTTTTTAGCAGCAGTCCCCACATCTACATCACTACAATCGCTACCACTACTTTCCATTTTAGTCAGTATCTTCTTACTATTTTATTATTATTCAAATAAAATCAACTAGCAAACTAGAATACACCAACTAAGTCGCTTAACTAAGAAAGAGAATCACAGAAATGCTGTACCCCACCCGACCCGTTGAGACAGAGATGGTGCCCCTTCGGTCCCTGGCAGTTATTCCCTCGCAGCGCGCGGATTATGATGGTTTTTCCCCAGTACACTGTTTCATTTAACATTGTAATAAAAGGACTGTAAACGTTTTTCCCTTTTACTCCGTACCATCCGAAAGTAATATGTATTTATTGCTAGAAAACTTGGACTATGATTGTTTTCCCCCTGACTCCCCAATTTTAAATACTCTTTCTTGTGCTAGTTATGACAGGGACCGTCAGCTTCACACTTAGTAACATTAGTTCTTATAATTTTGGTAGGCTTTTCTGAAATGTCCTCTTTGGATTTTCTTTTATATCCATTGGTTACCATCTTTATTTGAACCTTTTTTGGATCAGCTTCATGGTTATGTATACTTAGTGTTTCTTTGGATAACAATATCATATCATATATCAGCGTCAAAATATCTCGCCGCTTTTTAATACTTTCTGTTTCGAGAAAGCGTGATGCTTTACCACTAATAAATCTTGACCACAGCAACTTTTTTACAACTAATTTTTTAAATATCCGTATACATGCACAAGTCAATGTCAAACAGAAATAAATTACAAATAAAAAATTTTCTTGTGAATTTAGACGCAACTAACAATTAATATTTGGAAAATTTAACTACCTGCTTTATTTTAGCTACCTACTTAATTACCTACCTGCTTTACGGCACTGTAACGAAATTTCCTGTAATAAAATTTAACCCTTTGTTTACCCTAGGTAAAAACACAATTTGGTGTCAAAAGTTCGCCCGGCGCCTCTGTGTGACTCCTTTAGGAATTTAATTCTAAGTACAAATTCTACGTACAAGTAAAATAGCTTATTATACATAATATTAGACCTAACCTTTATTTTTGGAAATTAACTTCTACATTTTTATTTGTAGCAACTAACAAGGAAACAGTTGAAGAAAGGGCCGAATTTCTTGACAAAAATGTAACAAATCTTGTATCAGATTACCTTAACGTAGCCGAAGAGGACAAAGAGACAGTTGGTGGAGGTTTAAAAAGAAGATATAACTATTCTTCCTTTACGGAAGATAGAAATGCATTAATAAAGGTAAAACAGACAACATGAACTACGTATATATAAATATATCGACATCGATGTATCGATGTCTTCTTCAGGGTTTCCGAAGTCTTAGTCTCCCGAGCCCCCAGACACAGGTTATTATAAATAAAAACCAATCCAAGATTTTCATCACTCCATTTATCCATACCAAACCCACCCATACCAATCGGTACTTTCATGCCAACTCTCATCCACTCAACTCAACTCAACAATTAAATATTATAAATTTGAAACATAGATGCCTAAGTGAATTACTGGCGAAACCCTAGCGCACGTTTTTCGTCGTAAAAAACAACCAATAAGCGACCCTGAGTTACCCGCTTAGGCATATAAGGGTTATTCAAGGGAGTTCACTTTCGACACGTAATCTATGATTTATAAATTTTTAGTACACTACTGACGAGGTTTTTGCACGATCAACCTTCCGGCAAGCTGAATGTGCCTCTCGATATGTACCTGTTTATCTGTATGAGCTATCGTGGTTACCAGATGACAGCACTGACATAGGTAAGTTTAAAGGATTAAATAAATTTAATTTTATTAGGAAAAAGATCCAAAGACTCACATTTTTAAACAATATTTACAATTAGAATTAACCCTTTCGAGTCAGATTTTTCTTTTCAGGATCGGTATGGAATTTAATGGAATTTAGAACTTTTTTTGTTTAAAACGTATAATTATGCAAAAATAAAAGTGATTGGGATTAATTTTATCATTGAGATCCGCCATTTTGTCCGGTACATATATGTCCCAGTCAGCCTTTTTTGGAACATATAATAATAATAATAATAAATATCTTTATTAACGAAACAAATTAAACTTTTCTTTACAATAAAATATAATATCAGTAGGGCGAGATTCAGTTTGTATACCACTGTATAACAGCGGCACACAACTGCTCTTCCACCTAACCCCCCGAAAGGGGGGACTATATATACGGGGGAATATATACGGGACTATAATAACCCATCAGACACCAAAATATTACTTTATTTTATTAAAGAAAAATCGAAAATACAACTAAAATTTCATATTTTGAAAACAAAAGGACTAAAACTAAGAACAATATTTAATGTAAATGAAAAGGTGTAAAACATGTTTTGCACAAGCATGGCATTGTTTGGGTACATTGAAGCTTTGACATAGTGTGGTAGTTCGTTTTTCTTTTTTCTTAGAAGAACTTCATTGACATCTTCTACGGGTCTTTCCTTCGATAGGTAAATGATCTCCCACGTTGAACATTTTTTTTGTTTCTTTGCTGGAGGACGTACAAGTGCAGTCCAGGCTTGTCTTTTAACAGCAGCATGGATTCTTCCCAATGAAATAAGTCCCTCAGCTACACTAATTAGAAAAGGCAAAAATGGTGTGTTTTCTTTCCTTTTTAGATCATTGTGTAGTACAATGAGGATTTCCAACAGCCATCATCAGAAAGCGAAAAATACTGTTTTTTACCATTTGGGAGACTTCATGCATCCCAAAATATGATCCAGGTCCACACCGCTCATTTTCTTATTGTACATGTCGAGAAGTTTAGGACATCCTACATTTATTTTAGAGCCATTCTTTATTTTTGGTTTTAGTTCAACTTGCTTATCTCCAAAGCAATTGCTTACTGCTAACAAGTCCTTAGTATCTTGCCATCTGCAAACTATGGTGCCATAGAAACGTGGTAAAAAAGTTTCATTGTTATGAAACCAAATACCTGGTTTGTACGTACCGTCGCATTCTTCATCATTTTTTTCACTATTGCTTTCTTCTTCACTTTCGTCATTTATCATCTGATTCTCTTCATCCGTCCTATTGTCCTCGGAACCTAAATCTATTTTGTGACGCTCTCGTTCTACCTCTCCTTTGCATCCTGACGGATTTTAGTCCTTATTATCGGAATCACTTGTGTCAAAAGTATCGACTTCTGATTATGTATCGTTGTCAAAAATGGCTGCTGCCTTCCCCTCTAGCCCTTTATGCGCCATTATTTTTCTACTACTAAATATGGAAGAGAAAAGTAATACCCAGAGAATGGACAAATGCAGTAATTATACTTATATACAAGAAAGGAAACACAAGAGACTGTAAGAAATATAGAGGTATATCACTACTATGTGTAGCAGCAAAAGTATTCGAAACCGTAATAGAAAAGAAAATCAGAAAAGAAATAGAACATAAATTAGAAGACGTACAAAGTGGATTCAGGAAAGGACACAACGCACAAAACCATATATTTACCATGCAACAAGTAATAGAAAAAGCCTTAAAGAAAAATAAAGAAATATATCTGAGCTTTATAGACATGGAAAAAGCATTCAACTCAGTCAAAAGAAAAGATATATTCGAAAGCCTAAAGAAGAAGCAAGTAAGTGAAGAACTGATAGAAGCAACAAAGAGGATGTACCCGAAAACAACAAATACAGTAAGAATGTTAAATATACAGTCAGAACCATTTGAAACAACTTAAGGAGTTAGACAAGGGGAAGTCTCAGCCCAGTGCTATTCATAAATGTAATAGATGAGATAGTGAAAGAATATAGGAAAACATTCAAGAAATACTGCATCGGTTGGAACAGAATGCAAATGATAAACGCTGAGATGTATATATTTGCAGACGACATAGTATTAATTGCGAGAACTGCAGAAAAACTGAAATACAACTTAGAGAAATGGAACCTAGAAGCAAGCAAATACAACTTAAACGTACACAAAGAGAAGACTCAGATAATGAAAATATCAAGGAAACAAGGGACGGAAGATCAAATAGAAGTAATGATAGACCAACAAAAAATAATACAGACAAATTCATACAAATACTTAGGAACAGTAATCAACAACAAAGGAGACATATTCTTAACAACAGAATGGAAAACACAGGAAAACTATTCCAAGCACTAAATAGAGGATTCCTTAATAACCAAGAAATATCAACAAAGACCAAGATGGCAATATACAAAACACTATATAGACATACAGTGGCATATGGAGCAGAAAATTGGATATTAAACAAAAGACATCAGAGCAGAATTCAGGCAGCAGAGATAAAATACCTCAGAAGAACGATCGGAGTAAAAAGAACTGATAGAATCAGAAATGAAAAAATAATCAAACCGATACTCGACTCAATCAAGGAGAAAAAATTGGCATGGTTCGGACATCTAACCCGGATGGACAATAATACACAAGTAAAAAGAGTGTGGGACGCCAAACTAATAGGGAAGAACAGAAGAGGAAGACCCATTAAAGAATGGAACAGTGACATCTCGCAGATACTGCAGAGTAAGGATAAGACTTGGCAGGAAGCAACACAGATGGCATCCAATAGGAAGGAATGGAGAAAGTTCGTTAAGAACTAGGACACCTCAGAAGACTGTAAAATATTGTAATTTAATGAATTGTATTATAAATGGCCCAACACCGAAAGATACAAATGGGTCTACTGATTAAGTAAAGTAAATTAAGATCTTTTTACTAATCTAGAACAGATCAAGACTATATAACCTACCATAAATGTCTGTTGGGGCGTATTTCACCCATAAAACAAAATACTGATTTTATTGAATATATTTACCTCTTTTTGTAGGTAGCTCTACTCACAAAAACGAATTCGCAACAACAGTAACAGCGCTCAACTTTCCCTGTGGTAATCATCAACAAAACTACAGAAACACATTCTGCAGATCAACATCACGTAAAGATACAGCGCGAAAACGGTTCGCAATGTTTCTTCTTACACAAACTATTCTGTTAAAATTGTTGAGTTCTTAAAAAGTCGGTTACAATAAAAATTCATGTAAAATGGTTTAGATTTAGTCTAACAGAATTGATAATTTCGTGACTGTGATACATACGTCCCGTCAGACTCGAAAGGGTTAAATCTTCAAGTTGCATACATGTAGAAGAAGTTTGAGATATGAATTTAGAGCACTAATTGTTAATAACAAAGTGACACCTAATTATTATAAGAATAAAAGAAGAAGTCAATAGAAAGAAAATACCACTATTAGTAAGTAAATAACATATCTAATATCATTTATGTTTAAAATAGCATATACTGCAATGGGCTCACTATCTACGAGTATCTTCAAATAAATTCGTTCCAAGAACGCACGTCAATCTTCAACGTGATTTGATTCTCGTTTTAAAAAATTCTTTTACCAAACTTGGTATATCTGAATAAGGAATAACAAATTTTATTTAAAATCTGAAAAAATATACGGGATGTCCCATTTAAATTAAATAAGTTGAAAGAATTTCCAGACCGGAAGTAACAAAAAATATGGCATTAGGTAGATGAATTTTCTGTCAATGTACTTGCAATGCAAACTTTGATGAATATCGTCTTGTTCGTTTCAAAGATATTTACTTGGTTCCATATTGTATCCCAAGACTATCTAATGTGTTTTATGAAAATTATTGATGTTAGTACCTATGTTGTTATTTTTTAGGAGTTCCTCATGCTGCCGATTTATGGTATTTATGGGATGGAATTCCTTACTACACAACTAATGAAAATCTTCGAAAACCGATACTAAAGTGGTGGACTAATTTCATCAAATATCAGTAAGTATTATAATTCTAAGGCAGGGCACCTAAAGCAAATTTAAAAGCTTTATAAATAGACATAACAGAAAATTAAACGTTTACGAATAAATTTAACAAAACAAATTTCCAATTTACGTCTCGAGCTCTTTGTATCAATACTTGTATGGAAAATAGGGCCTCTCGCGTTCGCTTCTAAACCCAAACTGAACACTGCTAATGTTTTCTTCAAGTTTTCTATATATGCGAGAGTGAATAACAGAAAGAAGATTTTGAGTGCATGGCTCATTTAGCTTATAATTCTGTAATCAGAGCATCTGGTGGCATTTGCCTTTTTGGGGAGAATGATAAAGGTAGAAACTAGCCAATCTGTAGAAAATTCTGCAGTTTTATAGATTTTGTTCAGTAGACTCATTAGAAGTTTGAGTTGGTTGTTTTCAAATAGTTTCAATATTATCAGGTCCAGGTGCTTTGTTGGTTTTTAGTCTTTTTATTACATATGTTACTTCACTGAGCGTTATTTCTGGTCCTGAACATCCAGAAACACTGACTTCTGTCAGTGGATTTTATTCGACATATCATCCACACTTATGTTTTCTTGATTAATATCTGAGATTACCATGCTGTTTATTTTGTTGTTAATCTCCTCTTTGACTTCTTCTCTTATGGTTTTATCTTTCTGGATGTCCGGACGTTCTTGTGCTGTTCTTTTATGAACTTTTTTCATATGGAGTTTGAAACGTCCTAGTAAAAGATTATGGTCTGATGGAACATCTGCTCCCGGATATTTTTGTGTTTTTGCGTTTTTGTGAATTTTACGGAATTCTGAAATCGTTTGTTGATGATGATGTAGTCAATCTGATTTCTAATCATTTTTTTTTTTTTTGACAGTCAGGACAGTTTCCAGGTGTAGAGTCTTCGAGGTGGTAATTGGAAAAAGTTGTTCATTATTGCACTATCTGTTTCCTGACAGAACTTAACAAGGCGGTCTCCTCTATCATTTCGCGTTCCTAGTCCAATCCACGATTGAACAACATAAGATACGCTGATGATACTGTCATTTTTGCAGACAGTCTTAAAGGTCTGCAGACAATTGTCTCCAGGGTGGCAGAAGTAAATAGCAGGTTTGGGCTTGATTTTAACATAAAAAAACCAAATACATGGTTATAAGCAAAAATAGGATACCACCTGGTCAATTATTAGTTAACCAACAACCTATAACACAAATCACCAACTTTTTTTTATCTGGGTACAAACTTAAATGTACAGTGGAACCAATCGAGGGAAATTAAGATAAGGATCGAGAAGGCAAGATCAGCTTTTGTCAAAATGAAAAAAATCTTTAACAGCCACGATATAAAATTGGAAATAAAAGTTCGTTTACTAAATGCGTATTCGTATTCTTTGTTCTTTTATATGTCGTGGAGTCATGGACCTTAACTGAAGCATCGCTGAAGAGACTCGACACATTTGAGATGTGGTGCTATAGACGCATGTTGAGGATTTCTTGGATAGACAGAGTTACCAACGAAGAAGTACTACATAGAATGAGTAAAGAGCGCGAACTAGTCATACCCATAAAACGTCGCAAACTAGAATACCTGGGCCATATAATGGGCAATGAACAAAGATACAACCTACTTTGGACCATACTTCAAGGTAAAGTGCATGGGAAAAGAGGTCCAGGACGAAGAAGAATATCCTGGCTGCATAACCTGCGAAAATGGTTTAACTTAACCACTACTGGACGTTTCAGGGCAGCAGTCAACAAAGTCAGAATAGCCATGTTAGTGTCCAACATCCGTAACGGATAGGCACCATAAGAAGAAGAAGTCCAAAGTGTCCCACAGTATTGCCAACACCTCCTTTGCCTACTTTGGCGTTGAAATCTCCTAGTCGGATATACACTTCTTTGTTTTTTAGTATGGTTTAGGGATTCTTTCAATTGTTCATAGAATATTTTTATTTCCTGCTCTGAGCTTTCCGAAGTTGGAGCATATGCTTGAATAATGTTCACGTTAACTGGTTTAGCATTAATTTTGAGTACTGCAACTCTATATGATATTCCTATAAAACTAAGTACACATTTGTTAACTTCTTTATTTACTATTGTAGGCACTCCGTTTTTGTTTCTTGTTGTAGTATCTCCACAGTAGTATATTATGTGGTTTTCTATTTCGTACTGGCCTAAATTGAGCCACATAACTTCACCGCATTGTATGTCAATGTTGAATCTTCGCATTTCTTTAATTACGTTATTCACTTTTCCGACCTGGAATAAACTTCGTACATTCCATGTACCAATCTTCTTATCATGCTTAAATCTAAATATTTGTGGCAACCGGGGGATTCTTAGCACCCTCTCCCTACTTAAGGGGTGCTCGGGACTAAGGACCGTTTCTATATTGACTTGATCTATTGTGATTATACTAGGGAAAGTTAATTGGGGTGGTTTCCCGTTGCCTTCCCCAATGGTTTTTCTTTCGTGTGAGTGTTACTCCTTGGGAATGGATATGTGAGAGGATTTATTTGTTTTTGGTAGGGATCCTTGGGGGGGGGGTCATAACTTCACCCGGCACGGGTTGGGGGATAGCCATGGCTCGCGTGGGCAGGGTTGCATAGCTGAAGTAGATCTATCTCATACCGGGATCGTACAAGAGTATCTACCCGCTACTACAGATTTAGTAATAATCCATATTATTACATGTTAACATATGCCAATCTTCACCCAGTACCTCTAATTCTCGAGCATAGTGTATCAGCTTTTACTCTAAATACTTAATAATTCTTCAACTTAGTATAGATTGATTTGTGTTGCTAATTTTTAGGAACCCCACTCCAGTTTCAGATGAAGAACTTCAAAATGTAATTTGGCCAGAAGTACAACCCAACGCTGTGAAGTATTTAGACATAAATTCCCAGTTCACAATAAAAGAAAATCCCAGAAATTATTACAGTTTTAAATATATGTTAGATCTTTATATACATGCCCCTTATATATCATATTAAACGCTGCATTTCAATGTTAATAATAAAATGTGAATAAATTTCTACGTTTTAGTTATTGTGTTTGTGTATCTAAACGTTAGGACATATTCTCCGATTACAATCCGGTTGTTTTGTCGATAAAAGTGAAACTAAGGAATCTAAAGCACCCTAGCTCCAAGAAAATCATGGATACAAGGCGGCTCAAATAAGACAACACCTATGAGGAACCGAAATTTAAAATAAACGAAAACTTAAGTAAAGTCAAAGAAGATAATTCATGAACTCTAACTATTGACCAAAAATGGGAAAACATTTAACATGCTCTTGTGCCAATTGGAAAAGAAAACCTTCAAACCATTTGGGAAAAAAACAAAACCTTGGATGATAGTAGAATTTTTAAGTTAGGAAAGAACGAAGAAAATATAAAGCACAAAATCTAAGTAAATACAAAGAAATTTAGAAAAACATCAAAAAGAAAATTCAAGAGGCAAAAGAGAGGTGGCTCTCCGACATATGCAAGGAGATAGAAAGTCTGGATAACAAGTATAATAGCTCTAATTTACACAAAAAAATCAAAGAAATGACAGGTTATAGAAAACGCACAAGAACTAATATCCTTAAAAATAATAAAGGAGATATTATCACTGATATGGTGTCACTGGACCAATTACATCCAAAAGCTATTTAATAAAGAAGGAGAAGAACTATTAATAAAAACCACAGAGGATACCAGACCACCAATATTACGGGAAGAAGTCATCTATGCCATCAAAAACAGAAAAGAGGGCAAAGCTACTATAGTAAAATTCATTAACCGATGCAGGGAGATGTAAACTTTACCACGTGTAGACCTGCAACAGGGCCGCATTTGGGATTATCTTTGTGTTTAGTCAGAATAATATATTATCTTATAAAATACGAAATTTATATTTTAATTTTGCAAAAGTGCTCGACAAAGAACCTGATTGTTTTAGTTGATATCCGATAATAGAAATCATTTATATAGGGCGAAAAACCCAGGAATTTATTTTTTTTGCCAACAATTTTATGTACAGAGTTCCTACAAAAAATGTAAGTTTTATTTTTAATTTTTACTATACTTAGTTGTTTGTACAATTCTAAAAAGTTTCATAATAATAATAACAAAAAAAAATACTCATTACTCAATAATGTTGAAATAATATGTATATATATATATATATATATATATATATATATATATATATATATATATATATATATTTATATAAATTTATAAAAAATTAAGAGCAAAAATGAATGTCAAAAAAACTTTATGAGCACTGAATAATGTAATAAATTACCTGGAGGATTTTTTAAATCCATTGTTAAACCATCCAAAAAAAGCTTGTCTTGATATTTTTACTGTAGTGTCTACCCATAATTTAGACTTTGTATGGCCAGCGTTCAACCATGTCTCATCCAGATAATATATTTTCCGCTTCTCCTCTCTATAAGCTTTTATCTTTTGAAGATATTCTATTCGCCACATCACAATGTCGTCTCTATCTAGTAAAAGAGCGTTTCTTCCCCTACGTTTATATTGAAAATTAAGTTTTTTCAATATTCGGTAAAATGTGTTTTTCGAAAAGTTTGGCAAATCAGGGTAATCGTTCACCTTCTTTAAAACCTTATCAACGGTGGGTATTTCGTTGCTCATAAAAAAATGGGCGGACGTAATTTCGGCCGGAAAAAGAGCAGGTACTAAAAGCCGGTAGGTAAATTCGGCCGGAGGTTTTAAGTTGCTTCCTTATCTCATAGGTATTTTCGGCCGCAAATCAAATAAAATAACAGAATGCTTTATATTAAAATATTTCTTTATTTCAATAAAATTATTACATCAACTTATTTCTATAAATTAAGTAAACTATAAATTTTTAAAAAACGTTTTGATGTGATACAGATTTAACGAAATTAATTCTAGAAATATTGTCAGATCGAAGCATATTTACCATGTTTTCGATAAATTTTAGTTTGTTTTTTACTTGTTTGTCTTTAATTTTTGCTGGAATATTTAAATTTTTTATTTTTAAATATGCATCGATCTGACAATCTTTTAATTTTTCTATAAAAATAAATATAGAAGGGTGACTTGAATAAAAACTAGAATTAAAGTGCGAATGGAATGATTCGCAGGCATTTGTGGTTCTTTTAATTGATGGGTTTTCATATGCCCATATATTTGGTGGAAAATGAGATTCTGGCGCTATGTAGTTTTCTAATAAATAGTCTGCGTATTTATCTATAAGTTTATGGTCCGGTTTGTATGACATGAGATCAAATATGAAACAATCTTCAACTTCAGAGGGGTCTAAATAAGTTAGCCCAAAAGTATGAGTAAGCCATTTGCTTTCCTCGCAGTTTTTATCTTTATACATTTGGGTTAACCCTAATGATTGTATTTTCCTATACCACGCCTGGTGCAAGTGGAATCTACAACCATTTAGTTTGGTTTTGGGAAAGACAACTTTTAATGCGTTATGAATTGCGATTTCAAAATCCACAAATACCTCCTTCGGTTCAAAAACAATATTATAAAGTTCAAAAATTTTAGATTTTACCAACAGAAAAAGTCTCATATATGTGTCACTGGTCTTATTGGGCAACAGACAATACAAAAGAGGAACATAATGCCCATTTTCCAGTCCATGGATGGTAAATAACTGATAAAAATATTTTGTACAATAAGAAAATGTGCCATCCATGTAAAAATCTTTCATTTTACATAAACTTATTATATTTGTATGGCAAGAAAAAACAATGATATTATCAGCTGTGCTGTTAATAAACAAAAAATTTTCACCTGTTGTGGTTTTCGGTCCATAACTATCGAGTACAGAATGTACATCGTGAATATCCTTAGGCAGGGCTGGTAAGAGCTTACGGCGGCTGTTGTACAAATTTCTTCTTATTAGACTGACATCTATCGATGACAAATTCTCTGGCAAATGATTTGAAAGAACGCTTTTAATAATTTTTGAAGGTTTCTCCGATATGTCTTCCTCAGCTTTGCGCTTGCATGAAGTCGTCACTATTTTTCTCTCCAACGTAGTTTCATCGGACTCGTGGTTGTGGATTAATTCACTTCTAGTAACTGTGTATTCCGCACCAACAGTGTACAGTTTGGCTAAACATCTTAAATTTTTCTTTATACACCTCCAACGTACTTCACCACTTTTTAATACGTCCTGTTTACAAAACTGAAACTTTTCTACAACTAGTAAGTCACAACCGCGTGAACTCTTAATTACTGAAACAGATGCCATCGTATACAAATAATATATTTTATGCTTTCTATCGACTAGTAGCTTCAAGATAAGTTATAATACTGACTAGCTATAATAATTTTATACCTGTTATTTGTGAATTTTATACATTTAAAGGAATAATCTTAAGTAGGTACAACATAGTTATTAGAATAAAGAGATAAGTAAATTAAAGGTATTTCCGACAGGTACACAGGATTAGGTATTTCCAAATAAATACACAATTAATATTTTACAGAAACTATGAAGCGTAATTACCAATATTTTAATCTCATCGTAAACATCAACCCCTCGGCCGAAATTACCCCTGTCATAAATGGTACCCCTTGATTTATGCAGGTAGGCCAAGGGATTACCGGCCGAAATTACGCCCGCCGAAAAAAATTATGAACCAGTCTTCTAATGGCGTTTTTGTCAAAATCATCAATTTTGTCAAACTTCTTTTTCCGGGTCAGACATACTTTTGGTCCAGCGAATTGATGATTCGTTTTGTATTCCTTTATCACCGTAAATACACTTCTATCACAAACTCCAACTTTATTAGCCACTTTTTTCACAATATCTTCAACCACTAACCCGGGATTTTCTTGTCTTTCACATTTAAAAACATTTAAAATGATTTCTTTAACTTCAACGCTAAGAGGGCTTCTTTTACTTCGTTTTCGAGGAAGACTCCATGTATTTTCAACCAATTCATCAGCAGAATCAGTGGAGGACATTTTTGGTTTCAATATCAGTTATTGAAATCCGTGGTTATTGTTACAGTAATCACAATCTCATATAGATAGGGTCGTTATACAAATAAAAATATATACTTAAATAGTTTTAAATCGCACAACAAATAATTGCTAATTCAACATTAACAGCATAAATATAACTTATTGTCTTTTAACCATCAAGATGACTAAAAATATACTCACAAATCGATTCAAATAACAAAATTCGATACCGAAATATAATACTTACCGAAATTAAATCGTGTCCGAACCTGTATGAGTTCCGACGACGTCGGCAATAACGAAATAAAGATGGACATTTCGGTTAGTTTTTAAATATTCTCGAAGAACTGTTACTTGCATGTATGCATAAAATATTCATTAATTTTATAAATCGGATTATTTTTTTCCTTACTATGTATTCAGTGATAAAAATAATTTATATACTATGCAATAAACACTAATAGTTGAGAAAATAAAAAAATTAATAAAGTGTCATAATTATACTGTTACTTATCGGAACGAGTAGACTCATTTGGAACATCTTTAACAATCATCTGTTAAATTTATCTTTGTTTATACGCCCTGCATCGCTTAATGAAAGTAGGTATAGACCAGATAATGTGCCCATTGAATTATTAAAACTCATTGATAAAGATGTTACTGATGTAATAGTTGAACTCTTTAATCTAATATATCAGACTTCCACAAAACCCAGACAGTGGCTGCAATCAACATTTGTGGCAATACCCAAAAAGTCAAGTGCAACATCCTGCTCAGATCACAGAACAATAGCTTTAATGAGTCACGCACTTAAAACATTTTTGGAAATAATCCATAGCATAATTGTTAAATGTATTATCTGAAAGACTTAAACATTTTACAAAGGATATTGTTGGTCAATATCAATGCGGATTTACTGCTGGAAAGTCAACTACACATCAAATTCAAGCACATAGGCAGATTCTAGAAAAGTCACTAGAATATAACATAGAAACACACCATCTCTTCATTGACTTCAAAGCAGCCTATGACAGTGTGAAAAGAACTGCATTATATAATGCAATGATAGACCGTGGAATCCCACCTCAGTTAGTTAAGTTGACCCACCTAACAATGCAAAACGTAAGCTCATGCGTTAGAATTGAAGGAGAAAACTCTACGTTCTTTGACATTAATAATGGTCTAAGACAGGGGGACGCGTTGGCGTGTCTGCTCTTTAATATTGCCTTGGAAAAGGCAATCAGACAATTAAATATTAAAATGAATGGAACTATTTTTAATAGATCGACGCAAATTCTCGCATTCGCTGACGATATAGTTATAGTGGGCAGAAGTATGAGAGACATGGTGCAGTGTTTTACAAGGCTTGCGGACGCAGCAAGTGAATTAGGACTTGTGGTAAACGAGGAAAAAACCAAATATATGTTGGTTTCTAAAAACCCTCGAAATATCCAACAAAGAATTCAAATTAACAACCATACCTTTGAGCAGTACAACTTTGAACTGTATCAGTTATACACCGATCCAGATATTGTGAAATTCGTTAAAGTGTAGAGACTTAGATGGGCTGGACACATTGCTAGGATGTCAGATCACGAATACACGAAGAGATTAACATTTTCAAAACCAGAGGGCACAAGAAGCAGAGGACGACCACGAATGAGATTGATTGATCATGTGGAGGAAGACCTACAGATTCTAGGGGTTAGAAGATGGAGGGAAGTTGCCAGGAATCGACAGGAGTTGCGACTTCTTTGTGAGCAGGCCAAGATCCACAACGGATTATGATCCACTTATGATGATGATGATAATTGTTAAAACTCTTGAATATGAAATTTGTGACACACAATTTGGCTTTAGAAATGGTATGGGCACAAGAGATGCTTTGTTCGGCTTGAATGTGCTGGTCAAGAGATGCATGGATATTAATCAGAACATGTACTCTATTTTTGTAGATTTTGAAAAGGCATTTGATAAGGTTAAACATAAAAAGCTTGTTGAAATATTAAAAAGCAAAAATATTGACAGTCGTGATATGAAAATTATATCTAATCTATACTGGAATCAAACTGCCAAGGAAAGAATTGACAACAAGAACACCCGAGATATCAAAATACAGAGAGGAGTCCACCAGGGTTGCGCGCTGTCATTACTACTCTTCAATGTCTACAGTGTAAAAACTAGTTGAATTTAATAGCTTATCAAGGTGAATAATATTTATCTTACCGATAACGAGCACCTGTTCTGGACGTAACTCGTTAGAGATAAATTTTTATCAGATTAATAATGATAATTATGTCTGTTAGGAACTGACATGAAATTTTGATTCATCAGAAAATAAAAATTTTCCCAAAGAATTTACATTTCAAGTTAATATTTCTTCTGCCCACATACAAAAATTCATTGTTCTTTGAAAATCATTTTTATTTATTTCCTAGTGCAACTGAATTTTAAATGCGTAAAATTTGTTTTTCTTTGTAATTTGTTATGTTATGTTAAGTTGTAAATCTACCTTAATATTGGTAAACCTACCCTAATATTAGTGACATGTCAAATAGAAGAAGCCTAGGACTGGAAGAGAAGGACAGATATTGACAGTCTTATGGCTCTTATGGCTCTTTAGAGATAATTATGTATTAGTATTAGTTTGTCTTGTAACAAATAAAATATACAGAAATGAGTCGTCTATTATAACTAAAAGTCCACAAAGTAGAACAAACATGGTGTCAGAAGTAAAAAAAAGTAAGTCAAATATCGAAGAGTCATTATAATAGTTACAAAAGCCGAAATATTACCGAAGAACACGTGTTGGTGTGTTAAAACCAAAAAGAGATTTATTATTAAAAACATTCAAGATATAAAATGGACATGAAAGAACAAGATGCTGTCGAGCAGAACCAACCAGTGGATGTAAAAATGAAAGGTAACGTAGCCGGCAATGAAATTCAACCTTTGTCAATGGAGGGAAATTTGGTTTATAACTGGGAAGAATGGTGCATGAATTTCAAAATAGTTTTGAGGGCGACAGGTTTAGGGGAGGAAAATGATTCGAGAAAGGTCTCCTATTACACTATATTGGTCTAGATGCAAGAAATATTTAAAAGTTATTTGAGGTTAACATGTATACTGTAAAATTTAAAAAGGTAATAGAGAGATTTGAAAAATATTATAACCCAAAGAAAAATTTAACAGTAGAAAGACATTAGTTTAGAAAGATGGTGAAACCATTGAGGATTTCATGACTAGTTTAAAGAATTTGAGTTTAACATGTGAATTAGGAATTTTCAAAAAAAGTTTCGTGTGTGACATGTTCATTATTGGTTTAAATCTTAAACACCATTCAATTAAGCAAAAACTATTGCAAGAAGTAGATATGAAGATAGAAAAGGTATTACAAATTGTTCAAAATATAATTACAACTTAATTGCAAGCCCAACAGTTAAATAAAAATTAAGAAGCTGTGGTATACAAAGTGGAGAAGAATAAAGATGGTCCAGGATCGAATTTTTACCAAAATAGCAGCTACAAGAGTCACAATTCAAATCATTCAAGGTATAGAATTGAAGTTTCAGGTCCAAGTTGGAGAAATGATAATCAACAGCACAACATAGATGGTACGACTGTTCGTACAAATCAAACTCGCGCAAACCAGAGTAGGAATAATGAAAATAATCAACTGGTAAGAAAGGTTTGTCAAAGATTTGGTGAAAACCATAGAAGTAAATGTCCATAAATTAGTAGTTATTTGTCCTTTTTGTAAAAAACAAGGTCATTATGCAAAATGTTGTTAAACTAAAAGAGTAAATAAAATAAATTTAAGAGAAAGTACAGTACAACCATGTAATAATGGAAATAGATCCATATTTTGTTATTAAAACAAGTAGTCAAAATAGTGTGATGATTTTATTTCAATGTCTATTTAATTTATAATGGCTTTATCAAAAGGTCCTTATTTTAATTTATTGAAAAGCACGATAATTTATATCAACAATTTATTTGATTAATAATTACATAATTTATGTATCCGAACGGTACAATTAAATTCGCGACCGCGAGTTTTCAGACTTAACTGTTCCTCCATATAAAAATGTTTTATTTTTATACATAAATCGCCGTTATCTCGAAAAGTCCAAACATTCTTGAGTAGACGGCGAAACGGTAAAGGCAAACTGGATTTCCCGCATCGGTTCGACCTTTTTCTGGAAGGTCGCTCAGGTAAATAGAAGCCTCTCGTAAAATCTAAAACATATGCATGTGAATAAAAACATGTTTACAGGTTAAAACTATGACTCATATTTTTACGTAACATTGCCCCCCTCTCAAAAGATGGTTCCTCCTGGAACCTTGTCGGGACTAGAACTGGAACGGTATGCTGGTATCGGCAACTGGACCCTCTTTTACAACTTCCAGTTGTATAAAAATGACAAGGGACGGTTTTCTCTCCGCACCAGTAACTATGCGGATTGCAACAGACTAACACCTGGACTTCGGTGTCTTTAAAGATCTCCTCCACCATATTTCGGATAACCCTCCAATCTAATTGGCGGCACTCCAACTTTGGCATGGCTAACTTTTGCACGTCGGACTCCAGTACGTGCTCTCTCAATTGAAGTAAGGCTTCCCATACATCTCGGTAGGTAGGTTGGTCACGGGCAGTGTCTTTTGTTACCAGGTAGAAAAGGTAACGTGATGCATCTTGGAGTTTCAAGGTTTTACCGGGAGCTGGCACTTGGCATTGAAGTTCTGCAACTCGACCAAACTTCCTTCGAAAGACGGATGCCAACCCTAGTGCGTCTTTGATACTGGCCGGGATGGTAAGGGCCAGCGAGTAGTCATCGGGGAGCGCGAGTAGATCTTGCTTTTCTTCAGTGGTAAAACCATGTCTCGCTTTACCGGTACCTCCATAGGCACCCATGAATTCCTCAAACGTGAGGTCAGACACATCGTGGACTTGGTTTACTTCCACTTCTTCATCTACGTTGTGGTCACCTTCGAAAGACGCCAACCGGTTATGGTGTACTATCATCGGCTTTCCCCTCGGAATCTTGCTTATTCGGTAGATGACATCGTTGATCTTCTCCATAATGAGGTATGGACCTTCCCAAAACTGCTGCAATTTGGGAGAACAACCTTTTCGCTTCTTGGGATTATACAGCCATACTTTGTCGTTCTTCTTAAAGCAACCCTTTTCGGCTTGTGTATCGTACCGTTTCTTCATTCTGTCGCTAGCGATCTGAAGGTGGGAACGGACCAACTCATGTACATCGTCCATTCTTCTTCGTAATTCGATCACATAATCTTCACCTGCTACATCTTCTCCAGGTTTACATCCAAACTCGAGATCACAAGGTAGTCGCATTTCGCGTCCGAATAGGACTTTGGCTGGTGTCTGGCCTGTTGATTCGTTAACAGCAGATCTGTAGGCCATTGTGAAGAACGGAAGGTATTGGTCCCAGTCTCGCTGATGATCGGACACCATCTTTGTCACATACTTGCCAACTGTCCTATTCATTCGTTCTACCATACCATCCGATTGCGGATGATACGCGGTAGTTCTTGTTTTCTTCATGCCTAGTCTATCACATATTCCTTGGAATAGATCGCTTTCGAAGTTCCTGCCTTGGTCACTATGTATCTCCAAAGGCACTCCAAATCGGCTGATATATTCTTGGATCAACTTATCTGCAACGGTGGCGGCCTTCTGGTCGGGAAGTGCGTAAATCTCGACCCACTTAGTAAAGTAATCCATTACTACCAGCATGTACTTGCCTCCATTTTCACTTTCTGGAAATGGCCCAGCGATGTCCAAAGCTATTCTTTCAAACGGGCTTCCAACATTATATTGTCTCATAGGAGCTCTCCTTTTTCGGTAAGGCCCGTTACTCGTGGCACAAATAGTACATTTCTTACACCAGTCTTTTACATCGTCGGAACTGTTCATCCAATAAAACCGTTCCCGAATTCGCTGAAGGGTTTTCCTTACACCAAAATGCCCTCCCGATGGACTGTCGTGTAACTGACGAAGTACTTCGGCTATTCTGCTCTTTGGGATCACCAACTGTCTTCTCTTCTCTGAACCGTAATCATTTTCCAGGACTCGTTTGAGCAAGCCATCTTCGATGATAAATGAGTCCCACTGGGCCCAATACGTCTTAACTACTGAGCATAGATTTGATATTTCCTGCCAAGGTGGTAGACGGTTTTCCTCTTTCCATTTTCGGATTTTCTGTATAACTGGATCTCTCTCTTGTTCTGCCCTTATCTTAGTAGGCGTCCAGTCGTCGTTGACAATCGTCGTTCTTAGCACTGCTGCTTCCTTGGATTCCGTTTTGTTGCAGTGGGAACACTCTGCTGGGCATGGCCTTCTGGAAAGAGAATCAGCGTTTCTGTGGCTAACTCCGGCCCGGTGCTCAATCTTAAAATCGTATTCTTGGAGTCGTTCGATCCACCTGGTTATCTGACCCTCTGGATTCTTAAACTGCATCAACCACTTAAGGGCGGCATGGCCGGTTCGGATTAGAAACTTTCTGCCATAGAGGTATTGATAGAAGTGCTCTACTGATTTAACTACTGCTAGAAGTTCTCTTCTCGTGACGCAATAATTCCGCTCAGGTTTTGAAAGAACTTTACTAAAATATCCGAGGACTCGTTCCTGTCCTCCTTGAATCTGAGACAGCACTCCTCCAATTCCCACATTACTTGCATCCGTATCTAAGATGAACTCTCCTTCTGGCAGTGGATACCCTAAAATTGGTGCTGTTATTAGATGTTTTTTTAAGGTCTCAAAGGCATTTTGGCAGTCTGTATCCCAGCGGTATTCTCTTGCTTCCTCTGTAAGTCGCGTTAATGGCTTAGCGATATCTGCAAACTTCTTAATAAACCTCCGGTAGTAAGTACATAGTCCAAGAAAACTTCTCACTTGATGTTTGTCAGTTGGTTTTGGCCATTCCTTAATGAAATCGATTTTTCCCTTATCCACGGCCACTCCTTCTTTACTGACTATATGACCCAGGTAATTGACTTTACCTTGAAATAGCTGGCACTTCTTGGGGTTTAGCATCAATTGGGCAGCTTTAAGTCGATTAAAAACGTTTTCTAAATTCCTCAAATGATCTTCGAATGTCTCCCCCAAGACGATTATGTCATCTAAATAAACCAGACATGTTTTCCAAGATAACCCTCTCAACACATTTTCCATAAGCCTCTCAAATGTCGCAGGAGCATTACAGAGTCCAAATGGCATAACGTTGAATTGCCACAATCCAGATCCTGTGGTGAAGGCTGTCTTTTCTTTATCTACTGGGTCCATTTCTACCTGCCAGTATCCAGACTTCAAATCCAAAGTAGAAAACAATTTACTTCCAGCCAATGTGTCCAATGTGTCATCGATCCGAGGCAGAGGATAACTATCTTTCTTGGTAACGTTGTTCAGCAAACGGTAATCCACACAGAACCTCGTCGTTCCGTCTTTCTTCTTAACCAGGACCACCGGAGAGACCCATGGGCTCGTAGAAGGTTCTATCACCCCGTCTTTCTTCATTTCCTGAACAATCGTTTTAGCTTCCTCTCTTTTCGCCTGTGGTAATCGTCGAGCTGTTTGACGAATTGGCTTAGCATTACCAGTATCAATTTTATGCTTAACAACCGTAGTTCTTCCCGTCTTTCCTCCTTTCGGTACGAAAATATCACGATACTGCCGAAGAAATTCCCTTAATTTCCTTTTCTCCATCTGATTTAGAGACTGTCCTGCAACTGCAACCATTTAGTCGAATTTATCGTTGGAATTATCAGATGTTGTCGCCTGACGGATTATGGATGTCACAGGTACACAAGTTCCTACTTTTGTCTCTTTCTTTATGGTCACTGGGTAGTCGTTGACATTGATAAGTCTCACAGGAATTTCCTTAGCCGAAGTCACCAATTCCTTTCCAATTATGATTCCACGGCCAACCTCATCGTCGTGGTTCCAAGGCTCCATCATAACAGGTCTCCCTTCGTCCACAAATCCCTGTAGCCGCGCTACTATGATCGTTTCGCTTCTCGCAGGCACGACTGTATCTTCTGTAATGGCTGCTTGCATAGTGTTGTCATTATGTGGATGGAGAAATACCTCCTCGTTGCCAACTTTGATTACCTTATTCTTAAAATCCAATTGGAATCCATGCATATTCATTACGTCCATTCCTAATATAACATCCTCTTCGATGTCAGCAACTATAACAGTATGGACGAACTTTTCTGCTCCAATTCCCAATTGTACCTGGATTTCTCCATGAATGTTGGCATTTTCACCTGTAGCGGTCCGAAGTCGTAACCTCGTTGGTAACAGTTTCTTTCGGCTGTTTATAACTGTCGGGCGTATAATGGTTCTGGTCGCTCCGGTATCCACCAACAACGTATGCTTTTTACCATTTATGTCTCCATCTACATATACACTATCTTCACGACATTTCAAAGAAGCTATTAGTATAAGAGGGTCTTTGGAAGAGTTCCGGGTCGAAGCTGCCCCTCTAAGGTTGACTCGTTCTGGTTTTCCTAATGGTGAGTTTCTTGATTTTATGGTCTTCTTTTTCTTGCATGTCATGCTTTTCATCATATTAACGAGCTGGTCAAGTTTATCTTCATCTCCTTCCTCTTTTACAGTCCTAACTTGGCTACTGTACCCGCCAGAGGCCTGCGTAGCTGACTCGTATTCGAGGGCGGCGGATAGGACATCAACCAGCGTCTTGTGACGAGCTAATCGCAGTGTTCTCTGCATTTCATGATCACGAAGACCATCAATAAACGTTTGAACGGCCAATTTTTCCATCATGTCTTCGGGAGCTGTTGGATAAGCATATCGTACTAATCTGGCAATATCTACCTCATATTCTTGAAGAGCCTCATCTTTCTTCTGTCTACGATTTTTAAGCTGTGACTGATATACATGCTCCAAATGTTCGTGGCCATATCGCATATTTAACCTCTTCTTCAGTTGTTCGAAATCATCGGTCTCCTCTACGGCTATGGTCTGAAGCACATCTAAGGCATCTCCTCGAAGAGCGATAGTCAGGTTTACAGCCTTTTCTTTTTCAGACCATCCATTTGCTCTTGCGGCTGATTCGAACTGTTTCATGTAGTTGTTCCATGATGATTTTCCGTCGAAAGTTGGGACTTTAACATGAATAGAACCTCCACTTCCTTTAAATTTCGGCCGTGTCTCCAACTTAAATTTCGTCTTGTCTTCTTTTATCTCCACTGTAATCGGATTGTTACCTCTCTCTGCTGTCCCTGTTTCTTCCATCTTCCTTTCCATCTCTTTAATCTTTTCTTCGAAGGCCAACTTATCGGCAGCAACTTGGTTTTTTAACGAAGATATTCTATCGTCCAGGGCAGACATTTCAGAAGTGACTTTAGAGATTTCTGAAGAGATGTTAGCAGAAACTTTGCTTTCCAGGGAAGAAATCTCGTTAGAAACTTTGCTTTCTAAAGAAGCGATGTCGCCGGAAACTTTCGAAATATCGCCAGAAACTTTGTTCTCTAATGATGCGATGTCACCAGAAACTTTGGCTACATCACCAGAAACTTTGGCTACATCACCAGAAACTTTCGAAATCGACGAGAGGACAGCATCTTCAAATATATAAGTCTCTGGATCTAGTCCTTCTTTTAGCAAAGCGTTCTTTAGTCGTTGGACTAACTCAGCCTTTTTTCCGGTAGAAGCTAACTCTCTGTCTTCAAGATGTCTTCTTAAATTAGTCACCGTCAGCTCATAAATCGTCGTCATTTTCACAATTTACAAATATTCACTTGTATTATTATTATAAGTCTAATTTATGTTCGATCTCACTTCTTACACCACTGTGATGATTTTATTTCAATGTCTATTTAATTTATAATGTCTTTATCAAAAGGTCCTAATTTTAATTTATTGAAAAGCACGATAATTTATATCAACAATTTATTTGATTAATAATTACATAATTTATGTATCCGAACGGTACAATTAAATTCGCGACCGCGAGTTTTCAGACTTAACTGTTCCTCCATATAAAAATGTTTTATTTTTATACATAAATCGCCGTTATCTCGAAAAGTCCAAACATTCTTGAGTAGACGGCGAAACGGTAAAGGCAAACTGGATTTCCCGCATCGGTTCGACCTTTTTCTGGAAGGTCGCTCAGGTAAATAGTCGCCTCTCGTAAAATCTAAAACATATGCATGTGAATAAAAACATGTTTACAGGTTAAAACTATGACTCATATTTTTACGTAACAATAGTATCAATCAGAATTGGTCAATTGTAGCCAGAATTAATAAAACAAATGTAGTATGTTATTTAGATACAGATGCACAAGCTGATGTGATCTCAATAAAAATTGTTAATGAGGGTAATGCAGAAAAGTTAGAACTAGTACTTACATGTATAAATTTAAAGTCTTTTTCAAACGATGTGATACTTATTGTGGGAAAAGTAAATTTGTTATGTGAAATTGTGAATACGTTAGAAAGTATCGAGTTCATTATTGTGAATTTGGAGTGTTAAACAATTTTGGGTCTAGATACTTGTCAAGTATTAAAATTAATTAAAAGAGTTGATCTAGTATGTTATGAGTCTATCATAGAGAAAAATAAAGAAGTTTTTACTGGTCTAGGTTGTATACCTAATGTATGTCATTTAGAAATTGATAAAAATATTTAACCTATAATAGAACCGCCAAGAAGAATACCTTGATACATGATAAATTAAAAGAAGAATTAAACAGAATGTTGTCTACGTAAGTAATAGAAAAAGTCAATGAAGCAAGTGAATGGGTAAATTCAATAATCTTAGTTGAAAAAAGTAATAAAAGTTTGAGAGTTTTTCTGGATCCCCGTAATCTAAGCAAAGCTATAAAAACATGTCATTATCCCATACCAATAAAATTAGCAAAAGCAACACTGCAACACTTTTCAACACTGGATGCATAATCAGGGTTTTGGATGATACCATTAAATTTAGAGAGTTCTAAGCTATGCACATAATTTGGAAGGTTTAGATTACCTTATGGTATAAGCTGCGCTCCTGGGATTTTTCGTAAAATAATGAATGAAATAGTCGGAGACATAGAAGGAGTTTGTGTACATATAGATGATATTCTAACCTATAGTGAAACTTTGCAAGGTCACAATAAAATACTAGAACTAGTACTAGATACGACAAAACAATTCAATTTAAAATTTAATATGGACAAATGCAAATTTCTATTATCAGATATTAAATATTTGGGTCATATTTTTAGTGCAGAAGGCATATGTCGAGATTCTAGTAAAGTAAGTGCAAAAGTGCTGATATTAGAAGATTTTTAGGAATTATTAACTATTTAGGCGAGTGTATAGATAATTTAGCAGAGCGTGCGAAAAATTTAAGATTATTATTGAAAAAAAATATTAGTTTTCACTGGACAGGAGAGCAGGGACGAGAATTTGAGGCGCTTAAAGGAATGATTAGTCAAACGACAGTATTAGCATATTTTGATAACAATCTACCATCATCACTATAGTTACCAGCTACTGTGATAGAAGTAGGTGATTTTCCAAAATCATATGTCGTCAGAACAACTGAAGGTGTGCATTATCGTAGAAACACACAACATATATTAAAACCTGTCAGTACAATTGGTAGATATAACACGGCAGTGATAGTTAAACATGAAAATAGTACAACAGCTAGTTCCACTTTGCATGAGGCTCCAAACATAAACAATAATGCACCAATTTCATTTTAAAGTAATAACAATTCAAATGTTAGCTTAAATAGATCACACAGACCAAATGTAAATAATCAATTTTGCACTAGGAGTAGTCGAATGGTATATAGGCCAAAAAGGTTTTCATTTTCAGAAGATTAATGTGGCAATGTAATATTAAGTATATTTGATGTGTTTGTACAGTTTAGTTATTTTTTGGCAACAAGTTAAACCACCTCAGATTCGCTGACGACATAGTGATTATAGCAAGCACATTTGAGGAACTGTAAATTATGATGGGGGAACTAGCAACCGGCTCCCAATACGTCGGCCCAAAAATGAATATAAAAAAAAAACAAAAATAATGACAAAAAAAATGACCCCAGGCGTATAACTATAAATGGCAGTGAGATAGAACAAATCCAGGAATATATCTAACTAGGTCAAATCCTGAGACTTGACAAAGAGAACCAAAGTGCGAAAATTACTAAAAGAGCAAGACTAGCATGGACAGGATTTGAAAAACTTAGCTGGATACTTGAGAACCGCAAAATACCCCAATACTTGAGGAGCAAAGTATTCAACCAATGCATCCTTCCTATCATGACATATGGATGTCAAACCTGGACTCTTAACAAGGCAAACATGTATAAACTAGCCACAATAGAAAGAACAATGGAAAGAGCAATGTTAGGTATACGACTGTCAGATAAAAAGAGGAACGACTGGGTAAGACCTAAAATAAAAGTCGAGGACATAGCAACACTAATTGCCAAACTTAAATGGAGCTTCGCGGGCCACACTGCCAGACAAAAAGACCAACGTTGGAATACTATAATACAACATTGGAGACCTTACGAAAGTAAACGACCAAGAGGAAGACCACAGATGAGATGGGTTGATGACATTAAAAGAATAGCATTAAAAAAATAGCAATAGAAAAACAAATTGGAAATATGTTGCTCAGGATAGAGACCAATGGAAGGAGTTGGGAGAGGCCTATGTCCAAACATGGACGACAGAGATCTAAGAAGAAGAAGAAGAGTTTGTTTTTGTTTAAAAAAAGGGGACATGTAATGTTGTGTGTAAACCTACCTTAACATTAGTGACATGTCAAATAGAAGAAGAAGCCCGGGAGTGAAAGAGAACGACAGATATTGAGAGTCGACAGACTGGTATTATGGCTTTTTAGAGATAATTATGTATTAGTATTAGTTTGCCTTGTAATAAATAAAATATACAGAAATGAGTCGTCTATTATAACAAAAAGCCCACAGAGTAGAACAAACATAATTATTCAAACTGTCGTTGCACTACTTAAAGCTTTTAACTCACGAAGGTACTTTTTAAAAAGACCCTTTAATAACTTTTACAACTATACTACACTGCTTTATCGATCGAAAATAACTGAATTTAATTACAATAGTATTTCTTTTATATAAAAATTAAATGCTGACAAAACTGTTGATTGGGATTGCTGACCTCCTGGGTTACTGCACCGTAATTCGCTTAACTGTGTATTATTGCACAATTGGCTCGTACTTACTTGTATAGTTTGGTTCAAGATATAAAAAATTTGACCTAAGGCTGGTGGGATGACCCAGTCGAATGCAGTATTATAATAATAAACAACACCTATTGATGTTACTAATCCCTCAATTGTCTTTACGACGAGTAGCAATAGTTTTGGAACAGCTTAATACGACCGGACTTTATATTATTTACAGAACTAACTCGTTACCTACCAGTGCAAATAAATTGTTAAAATTAAAATTTCTACACAATGCGTCATATTAAAAAAAAATTGCTATACAGGAATAAGCTTACTCATCTGATTTATTTATCTGAAATTAAGTTGCTTGGAATCAATTGATCACAAACAATTTTTATGTTCAACATGCTCATTACTTGAATTTTATGGAGTTAGAATATCATCTGTTTTATGTCGTTTTCACTTTAAATAAAATGGGCTTTCGATAATGAAGCTTTCTATCTCTAAATAAAAGAAAATTAAAAAATCATTAGCAAGTATATTAGTTAGAGATAAAGTATACCTATTATTATTCTATGGCTTTACACATTATAATTCTCGTGCTAATAGGTATTTAGGTAAAATTAGGTATCATTTATTTATCTAGAAACCATATTTATGAAACATTATTAAAGGAGGCAAACATATTTAAGTTTGACATTTGCACATTCAGGCAGTTATTTTTTTGCATTTACATCGGTGGTTAGGTCACGACTATTCAAGTAAACTGTCAGGAATCGGTGAAGCTAGTGCTAAGTGTAAAACACGTTTACATTTATCTAATAATGCTAAAGAAATTATTAGGAATGTTTATCAAACAGTAAAAGAAGATAATCCAAATCCAGAAGACTGTAAATTTCTCATCAAGGCAACATCTCGATTGACAAGGATGCCATATACAGCAGTGAGGAAAATTGTTACAGATAGAATTCAACCTCGTAAAAGGCGGAGTGACTTTTCTACATATAAAGCAGTAAATGAAAAAGACGCTGAGGTAATTAGAAGAGCAGTTTATAATTTGTATTCAAAGAACCTAGTTTCAACGCTTAGTATGATCTACAACCAATTTGTTAAAGACTATTCTATTACGTATTCGCCTTCAACTTTATCAAGGTTTTTGAATCACATTGGTTTTCGATACAAGAAAATTAATAAGCGATCATCAATAATGGATTCCCCTCGACTTATTAACTGGAGAAACGAATACTTGGATGCTATATCTAAATTTAGAGATGAAGGAAGACCGATATTTTATCTGGATGAAACATAATTCGATACCCACAATACTGCTTAAAAAGATTGGACAAACGACTCTATTAAGTGTGAACCCAATTATCCAATTAATAGAGGACAGCAAATAATTATTCTGAACATTGGATCCAAAAATGGAGGAGAAAGTTTTTTACCATCAAGTGTTGCCAAATTTGCCTCTAAAAAGTGACATTGTAATGGATAAAGCGAAGTATCACAGCGAACAAATTAGAAAAATCATCAGTGTAGGCTCGACGAAAAAACAAATATCGGATTTTTTGTATGAAAATGATTTGTACTTTGAAGAAACATATACAAAAAAAAGAAATGTTGGAAGTTCTTCACACAAAAGTATTTGAGAAACAGTTTGTTATAGACGAATTAGCCACACGTGATGGTCATATTATATTGCGATTACCTCCTTATTACTGTGTTTTAAACCCTATTAAATTAATCTGGAGTACAGCGAAACAACTGCTGTCCCAAATTTAGTAGCCAATCGGTACCGCATGTTGTAGAGGAAATAAAAAAGATTTCCCCAAGACTATGGCAAAATTGTGTTTCACGTGTTATAAAAACGGAAGGTCATTACAGAACATTAACCTCACATATTAAACCAATAATTATAACATTAGATGATGACGATTCTACTGAAGATGACAGCCATAGTGACATAGAGTTGTAATTTGTAATTATTTTTTTCCATCTAAACTTCAAATTTTATTTTTTTATGTTATTGTTTTTAATTTTATTATGTTATCTTTTTTAGTTCTGATTTTTGCTACCACTCTTTTAATCTTTTACTGTTATTAACATTATTTTCCTTAATTTCTTTAATTTGTTATTTTTTCTTATTTCATTGTACACAACAACATACTTATAACTACATAGATATCAATACGTATTAAATATATGATATGATATTTAATTTGAATGAAACAAAATGAAACAAACTCCAGGAACAGTTAAGAAAACTCTTTTAAGACTGCTTGAATGGGGCCGAATTACCAAAAGAATGGAAATTATCTATCATATCAACTATCCACAAACAGGGCAGCAAGGATCAGTGTGACAATTACAGAGGAATTGCGGTAAACAGCACAATAAGTAGGATGTATGGGAAACTTATTAAGAACAAAATAGAAAATTACTATATAGATTAGGAAGCAGAGGAGCAAGCTGGTTTTAGAGCTTGGCGATCTACAGTAGACCACTTGTACGCTATTACGCAAGTTATTGAGAAAAAAACAGCCGTCAATAAAGAAGTTCACCTGGTGTACATAGACTTACAAAAAGCATATGACAGTGTACCCCTCAGTCAACCCTACAGCAAACCAACAATAAGCATGGTCTTATAAAAGTAGTGAAAAGTCTGTATAATGAAACGACTGCAAAAATTAAAACTGGATCGTCTACCCTTTTCAAAATTTATCTGGAACAAGCACTCAAGCTGTGAAAAAAAAATGTAATGGCATGGGAATCCCTCTCAATGACGAGACTACACTGTACACTTTATGTTTCGCTGATGAGCAAATACTGATTGCTCAGGATCATAACGACTTGAGTTATATGACTCGGAAGCTAATAGAAGAATATAATAAATGGGGTCTCGAAGTCAACATTAAGAAAACTGAAACCATGTGTATTGGAGGGACAAAGCAGTCCATTATAATAGACGATGGGGTAGAAATTAGGCACTGTGATGAATACAAGTACCTGGATATGAAGATAACTTAAAATGGAACACTCGATGCTGCTATAAAACACAGAAACATACAGGGTAGGAAAGCCATATCCATGATGAATGGCATTCTGTGGGACCAAACAATATCTAAAGCGAACAAACAACTCATATACAACACCATACTTAAAAGTGTAATCACATATGGCAGTGAAGTTTTGCCAATGAAACAAAGAACAGAGAAACTATTACTAGCAACAGAAATGGACTTCTGGAGAAGAGCAGCAGGCAAATCAAGAGGAGATCGGATACCAAATGAGAGAATACGAGAATTGATGGGAGTCAAGCATACAATAGTTGATGACATAAAAACAAAACAGTTAATATGGTACGGCCATGTACAGAGAATGCCAGATGGCAGGATTCCGAAACAGATTTTGACGTGGACACCACAAGGAAGAAGAAAAAGAGGAAGGCCGAGAAGAAGCTGAAGAGAGGAATTGAAAAATAAACTAGAGGAAAGAGAAATCCCTCCAGGCCTATGGTTAAATAGAGAAGAATGGCGGTTAGGAGTCGGAAGGCGTCGAAGAACGTTGTGAACCGATAGTAGTAGTAGTAGTATATTTAATTTTATATTTATTATTCCAACTCCGCTCCTGGAGGATCTGTTGTTTGTAATTATAATACTAAATCGGTAGGGTGATCCCACCAGCGTCGGGCAAAATTTCTTATATCTTGACGGAAACTATAGATTATTACATTTCATCATCATCATTATTACATAACTTGGAATTAATTTTCATTCGCTAAAATCTTTTTTGGTGTTACAGGTTTTACATATATTTCAGGAGAACCAAAGCGTTTTAAAAGTTTTTCGGAGGCTTTTATTTGTAGAATGCGCCAACGTTAAATTATAAATTATTGTTGTCAGGGATTCCATCACCACATTCCTTTCTTCTAAGATATGAAGATCAATCATATCTCAAGATCAATCTTCATACCTATCGACTGATCTATAGTTTATAAATATTTGATTAGTAAAGTTGAAGTGTTTTCTCTGAATAAAAAATACATCACCTAATATTTAGGTTAATTCTACAATCTACAGTATTGCTGTTAACAGATTTATTTGTATATATTATTGATTAAATATCATGTAATATGTACATGTAACATGTAATATAATTTAATGTATTAAAACTTACATAAATACCACCTTATTTACTTATCTATATTTAAATTTACTTTGATAGAACTATAAAAATAGATATAAAGCGGATTTGCCCCATACAATTTATGTCTATTCAGTTTCAAATTCAACAATGAAGCACCTAAAATTATTAGTTTTTTCTCTTGTATATTTTGCCAATACAGGGGTAAGTATGAATTGTTTTTGTGTGTATATACATTTATATTTCAGTCAAGCCTTTTTTCTTCGATTTGGGCCTACTAAGGACCTCGATGGTGCTTTGCATAAAGATTGTTTCATCTTTATAATGACCGAGTTTTCCTCCTCTACCAATAGATTTTCATTTTAATGGAATGTTCCTCATTCCTTTCTTTTGGCCACTGGCTAGCGGGGCGAGGAGCTGTGAGACTGAGAAGCATAAGGTTTTTTTGTAGGTGTCACCTGATATCCGAGACTTTGATGATCTTGGAGGTCATTAGATGGAATTTCCCCTTGTTGCAAATCATTTTTAAATTCTTCTTAATCAAAAACGCTTGTACTTTTTTTTTGTATTAGGCCTTTTCTTTTTTATTATTTCCTCTCATATCTTAGTTACTACCATGTAATGGTCGCTGTCTACTTCGGGTTCTCTACGTACTTTTATATCCATGATTTTGAATTCTGAATTTTCCATGTCGACTTTTGGCTTCTCTAGTATACATGTGGATTTAGGTAAAAGAAATAAAATAATACTTACTTACAATCAATTTAATTTTACTACCAAAACGACCGGTTTCGCCTGCTACACTTTGCAAAGCATCTTCGGGTCAACCGGTAAAAAGTAAATTAAATGCTGAAATTATAAAAAGCCCATATTAGGGTGCTGTCTTATAAAGATAAAGATCAAAAAAGGTTAAAGTAATTATGCCAATATTACCTGTCTGTGTTTATTAATATGCATAAAATTGATTTAGCAGACAAAGTGAAAACCCACAAATTGTTAAGAGATAAACTATTGAATTGTAACAAATTGAAAAACCTGGTAGAAATGTTAAATTTACTGATGAAAAAAAGTTAGATGTACTTCAAGAGATTAAGGAAAATCCGCATAAACAACTCGAGAACTTGCCGCCGTCAACGATGTAAGTAAATCATCTATTTTGAGAGATTTGCATAAAGAAAAATACCACCTTTACAAAGTTCAGTTGGTTCAGGAGTTAAATGAGGATGATCCTGATAAAAGGCAAGACTTCTGTGAAAAGATGCTGAACAGAATGAACGCAGATGTGCAGTTCCTAAAGAAAAAAATGTTTTTTCTGATGAAGCGACGTTTCGTTTAACCGGAACGGTTAACAAACCAACTGTAGATATTGGAGCAGAGAAAATCCTCACTGGGTCTGTGAGGCTCACAACAATAAAATTATTGGTCCTTATTTTTTTGAGGGCACAGTTGATGGTGAGGTTTATCTAGATTTTCTGATTAACTTTTTAGTGTCTACATTACGAAGATTTTTTCCTGTTATTAATCATTCAAATGAGATAGATCGATCTATTTACTACCAACAAGACGGGGGTTCTCCGCAATTTGCAAGTATATTTAGAAATTATTTAAACGAGGTTTTTTCCCAACAGGTGGATTGGAAGACGTGGAACGATCGAATGGCCGGCTAGATTCCCCAATTTGACTCCTCTCGAATACTTCTTATGAAGTTATTTCAAATCCAAAGTATATTTTAATAGACCAAACAGTATTGCTGATTTAAAAGTTAGCATAACGGAATTTTTTTTTATTAACATTTAAGATTTTTACAATCTGTTTTGCAGTGAAAACAATAAGTAAAATTTTTTGTCTTTACATGACAGAGAGATGTAAGGTCCAGTGACCAAATCATCAAGACACAAATTGGCTTTTTACCGGTAGGATGCGCACATGCACTGATACGCGAGCACTAAAAGCGGCACTGATCACAATGGCTGGGTGCTGTTGAAGGCGTAACTCCCACTGCTGTAGGCTCTGTCAGGATAGGTGAGGTAGGTCCAAGGGGTCATGTCGCTTCAATCTCTTCGCTTGTTGGTTGTTGAGAAGATTGTGTGCCAGGGTATTAGGATGCACCCGCAACCTGTTTTGATATTGTTCAGAAGTTTTTTTGCACTCTTCAGAGACTGTTAGTACCTGAAGATCTCTATGTATTGCATCATTCTGGATATACCAAGGTGCATTAGCGATTGTTCTCAGAGTTTTGGATTGGAATCTTTGTATTATCATAATATTAGATTTGCTAGCTGAACCCCAGAGCTGTGAACCATATGTCCAAATGGGTTTTATTATTGTATTGTATATCAGCAGCTTGTTGTCAATCGATAGGTGAGAGTTTTTTCCCAACATCCAGTAAAGTTTTCTGTATAAAATTCCCAATTGAAGCCTTTTCGTCCATATATGTTTGGTCCAAGTTAGACGTTTGTCAAGGTGAATACCTAAGTACTTTACGTCATGCTTTTGGGGCAAAGGATGTCCATCGAGGTTAACTTGTGGACATGTACCTCTTCTTAGAGTGAATGTAATTTGTGTAGATTTTGAGGGGTTTACTCTAATTCTCCAGAGTTTAAGCCATTCATTTGTTTTGTTCAGATGTAGTTGCAATCTCTCTGATGCTATTATTGGGTTGCTATGAGAGGCCAAGAAAGCAGTATCATCTGCGAATGTTGCAAGCGTTAGGTTATTGCTTATTGGCAAGTCAGCCGTATATATCAGGTACAGAATCGGTCCGAGCACACTACCCTGAGGTACACCAGATAGGATGGGGTAGAGTTTTGTATAGGCTTCACTATATTTTACCAGATATCTCCTTTCTGTAAGGTATGATTGAAGCAGTTTAAAGTAAGGGTAAGGTAAATTTTTCTTTAATTTGTACAGAAGTCCTGTATGCCACACCTTGTCAAAAGCTTGAGACGCGTCTAAAAAGGCTGCAGTACAATATTGCTTGTTCTCGAGACTACTTCTTATTGTTGTGTATAGTCTGTGAACTTGTTCTATTGTACCATGTTGGTTACGAAAACCGAATTGATGGTCAGGTATGAGACACTTTTCGTCCAATATTGGTTTGATTTTTCGTAGTAGAAGTTTTTCGAAAACCTTAGAGATGACTGGGAGTAGACTAATCGGTCGGTATGAGTTGACATCTTTTGGATCTTTACCAGGTTTTTGAATGAGTATAATCTGTGCCACTTTCCATTGCAGAGGGAAGTAATGCAGACTAAGCATAGCATTGAAGATCATAGTGATTATTCTGTAACAGTCATTGGTTAGTTCCTGGAGGATCTTACCCGTTATGAGGTCAAATCCCGGAGCCTTATTGGGTTGTATCTCATTCTTTATTATCTGTTTTACTTCTTTAATATTAAACTTGGTGATAGGTAGATCCATTTGATATGGAGCCTCAAGAAAAGAATTAAATGGTTCTTCTTGTTCTAATGGCACTACTCTGTTAAATGGAGTAAATACTGTAGAAAGGTGTTCAGCGAATGTCTCAGATTTTTCTGTGTCTGTTCTTGCCCATTTACCTTTGACATTTTTTAGAGGAGGTATGGCGTCTTGTGGACCTTTTACCTTTCTCGTCGCCTTCCATAGAGAATAATTGGTGTCTTTGGACGGAGTCAAATTTTCTAAGTAAGTTTGGATCCCCCTGTTTTTCTCTTCTTTTAATAGATTTTTAAGTCTTCTGGTAATTCTGTTTAAATTTTGTTTGTCAATAGGAGCGTGTGTGTTTTGCCACTTTTTCCTAAGTTTTCTTTTCTCATCGATCAGGTTTTTTGCACTTTGCAAACAGTTTATGCTTTCCTTCCATGTTGTTTGTTCGGGAGTAGAAATCCAACCTGCCTTTTGTATGGAGGTAGTAAGTTGTTGTACCGCATTTTCAATTTGTAATTCTGTTTTAAGTGGCAAGTTCGTTAGTATTTGTTCTGCTAGTGCGCATCGGAATATTTTCCAATTTGTTTGATTATTGGTTAGGACTGGAGGCTTATTTCTGAGTATGATTTTGGAGTCTAGGTCAATTAGAATGGGAGAATGATCTGAAGAGAGGTCCCAGCATGATTCTATTGCTAAATAGTTAAGAGAGATACCTTTAATCACACAGAAGTCTAAGAGATCTGGTGTTTTATTTGGATCTGTAGGCCAATAAGTTGGTTCTCCTGTAGATATGTGTTGTAGGTTGTTTCCTGTTATTGACTTCAGCAGTTGTCTACCCCTTGTTGTAATTACCCTAAAGCCCCAGTGATGATGTTTACAGTTAAAGTCTCCTCCTGCTATGAATTTGTGTCCAAGAGAACTGAAATAGGCGCTAAAGTTGTTTTCGTTGATTGGTTGACCAGGAGGACAGTAGACCGCAGATAAGTTAAGGTTGCCTAGCCAGTCTTCGATGACAATGCTAGTTGATTGCAGGTACTTTTCACTGAGCTTATTTAACTCATGGTGTTTTATATTAGATTTGATAATAATAGCTGTGCCACCGTGTGCCTTGTCATTTGGATGTTTTGTGTAGTGGACAATGTATTTTGGAATTTTGATATAGTTTTTGTCTGTTAGATGAGCTTCTGATACAAGCATAACATCAATTTTCTTCTCGTCGATGAAAATTTTTATTTCTTGGATGTGGTTCGTTAGGCCATTTGAGTTCCAGACGGCTATTTTAAGTCTGTGTTGCATTAGTGCATTTTGGAAATCATAGTCATAAGAAGATTAAGCATAGTGTCCATTCTCTCTACTAGTTTTGTCATCAGGTTTTCAAGGTTGGCAATTTTCGTTGAATGGTTTGAGCCGACATTAGTTTGTTGATTTGTGATTTCATCCGCTTGACTATTTCCTGAAGTTTTTTGGGCGTAAGAAACACCAGGGGTTACTCTTTGACTATTGGTTTCATGGGTGTCTGTTCTGTGGGTCTCTTGATTCTTTCTGAGTTGGGGGAATTTTTCTTTTTGTATTTGTTTGTATACGCTGCAGCCCTTATAGTTGGCCGGATGGTTTCCCATACAAAGTACACATTTTACGTTATTGCTGCGTTCTTTTCGTGGACAGTGTAAAGTAAGATGATTACTTGCACACTTTACGCATCTTGGAGGCATATGGCAGAATTTTTGTGTGTGACCGTAGCGTTGACATTTGGTACATTGGGGAACCTGACGTTTGGGATATGGTGGTTCGAAGGACACAATCATGTTCTGGAGTGCTCTCACATCATATATGTCTTTATTATTTGGCTTAGTTTTTAATTCTATATAAAAGAGCGGAAGCGCTATTTTTGATCCATTCTTATATATATTAGCTATGTTGGTTACTTGGTGTCCCATTAATCCTAGCTCATGTACTAAAGCGTCTTTATCTGCTGTCTGATGCATATTACGAAGCACAACTCGGAATGTTCTTTCTTCCTTTGTTTGATAGGTGTAATAATGTGTATTTTTCTCATTTAGTGCTTTGGTTATGTTTCGGTAATATTCAGAAGTTGAGGGCTGGATCTTTACTTGGTTGTTATAGAGACATTTGATGGAATATCCCAGAGGGGATATTGTTTCTAACAATTGTCGAAGAGGTTGTATATCACCTACATCTGAAACAAATATGGGTGGGGGTTGAATACTTTCTTTAACTGCATCAGTTCTGGTTTGGTTGGTCTCATCAGGTACTTCATCTAAACTAGCAAATCTATTAGACGTTGGTGTGGGTGCTTTGAGCCAGTAATCGCTCATTATTGTTTGTTTTAGTTGTTTATCACCTCCAGGGCTGTCATTTCTTGCTCGTTTGTGGGCTTGAACAGTTTTCCATTCTTGATCTTGGTTTTCTTGGCTATTTTGTGGATTTGCGATGTATATTTGTGACGGTAGATAAGAAGAAGAAGAAGCATGATTAGAAAGAAAAGAGTTACCTGGTTGTTCATGTTGATTCTCAGTTGACTCTGTCTCTTGGAGTACTATATTGGTTCAGCAATTTTCATTCCTTTGTTGTTCGCTAGACATTGTTCTGTTGCTCGATGGTTGTTGCATGGTAGTTATTTGCAGATTAGCGATGTGTTTTTCTGAAGTTGAACTTCTCGGCGGAGATCTGCTCACTTTGTTTGAATTTAAGAACGGATTGTCTATGTCCATCCTGTAACGGAATAAATTAACAATATAACCCCCGAGGTCGTACAAAAAGTTGTTCGAGAATTCCAATATCGTCTCGGTTATTTTCAAAAAGTGAATCGTGGTCATTTTGAACATTATCAATGACATTATCAAAATTTTACATCGTAAAAATCAATTTTCTCAGTTATGATTACATCAAATTAAAAAAAACTTTATGTTGTTGAATAGAGGACTAAAATCACATTCTAACAAGGTGCCATACGACCCCCTTTGTTATTTAAAATTTTCGATGCGGTGCTTATAATTCAAAGGGGGTGCTGGAGGGGTATAATATTTTCATACCATAAATTGTCAGTTTAAAAATAAAAATCAACCTGTTTCAGGTTTTTTTCACATAGTACATAAAAATGCTAAAAATGAGTTTATTCCATACATGTAGACCGCATGGTATGTTTAACAAAATTTATTTTTTATCTTTAGACTACTTCATTGGCTGCTGAATTTGCTGATGATAATGATTTAATAGTAACATTACCCACGGGAAGTAAAATGCGGGGATATGTCCTTCAGAGTTTTGAAGGAAATGATTTCTACGCTTTTGAAAATATTCCATACGCAGAACCTCCGAGTGGACAGAACAGATTTCAGGTAAAATAACAGATAATAAAAATTATATGTGGTGAAGATAATATAGACAGAACAATTATATTTCATGTTTACACACTTAAGAAATTTAACATAGATTGAAAAATTGGTATCTGACGTTGACAGATGACATCTGGCAGGTATCTTAAAACACGAGTGGTTCAGGATCGTATCTTAAAATATCTGCCATGGTGCATTTAAAAACAAGTCAATTTATTAAATTATGATACATATTGGAAAGATCTTTGATGTCAGTCTTATTATTGATACAATTTGGATTGTTTTATATGAATCATCTCCAATATGCAACTTTGTTGTAATTTTGTTCTTTTTCTAAAATTTGTACATGTTCAAAATCAAAGGAATGGCTATTTTCTAGAGAATGGCTCTTTGGCTAGTGCTGTTGTGTTTAATGTGTTGATTTGTACACTATGTTTGTGTGCAACAACCTTTCTCTGCAGGTATTGGTGTGGTTTTCCAATATATGTTGAATTACAGTACAATTGATTTTATAAATAACATTTGATTCTTCTTCTTCAAGTGCCATCTTCGTTCCGAAGGTTGGCGATCATCAGGGCTATACGTATTTTCGAAACTGCTGACCGAAACAATTCGTTGCTGCTACAGCTATACCATTCCCATAGATTCTTTAGCCAGGAGTTTCGTCTTCTTCCTATGGACCTTTTTCCTGCTATTTTCCCTTGCATATTTATTCGAAGCAGTTCATATCTTTCGCCTCTTGTAATGTGTCCCAAGTATTGTAGTTTTCGTTTTTTGATCGTAAATATGACTTCCTTTTCTTTATTCATTCTTCTCAAAATCTCGACATTTGTGACTCTCTCGGTCCATGATATTCTCAGGATTCTGCGATACATCCACAGTTCAAATGCCTCTAATTTTTTGGTATCAATCTTTTTCAACGTCCATGACTCCATTCCGTAGAATAGCACAGAAAGTACGTAACATCTCATCAGGCGAAGTTTCGTTTCAAGGCTCAAATCTCTTCCGCAGAACAATGTCTTCATTTTAGTGAATATGGATCTGGCTTTTTCTATTCTTATTTTGATTTCTGCTGAGCTATCGTTGTCTTCATTTATAAAAGTGCCTAAATATTTGTATTTGCTAACTCGATCGATAATTTCATTGTGTAAATATAAATTTTGGACATGTTGATTTCGATATTACCATAAATTTAGTTTTCTTTATGTTCAAAGATAGTCCATATTTTTCGCTGCAGTCTGCTATCTTATTCACCAATGTCTGTAGCTCTTCAAGTGTTTCTGCGACCAGAACGGTGTCGTCGGCAAATCTCAGATTGTTTAATCTGACACCATTTATTTTAATACCTACGGATTGATCAGAGAGTGTTCTATTCATTACGTCTTCGGAATAGAGATTAAATAGGGTTGGTGACAGTATACACCCTTGTCTCACACCTCGCTTTATTTCAATTTCTTCAGTGGTATTATTCTCTACTCTCACTACTGCTTTCTGATTGTAGTACATATTTGCTATTAGTCGGATGTCTCGTTTATCTAAATTCTTTTCTGTCAGGAGTCATCAAAGGCCTTGTTGTAATCTATGAAACACATGAATACATCTTGATTTATGTCAAGACATAACGTTCAGTGCAAACAACGCCTCTCTTGTTCCAAGTCCATTTCGGAATCCAAACTGGGTATTATTGATGTCCATTTCCGGTTTTCTGTGTACTCTAGAGTGTATAATTTTCAGAAATATTTTCAGTACATGGCTCATCAGACTGATTGTACGGTAATCACTGCATTTTTTGGCATTTATCTTTTTTGGTATAGTAACAAAGGTGGATAAAAGCCATTCTTGTGGTATTTTTCCTGATGTATAAATGCTATTGAAAAGTTTAACTAAAATGTGAATCGAGTCTTTTTCTACTAGTTTAAGGATTTCCGTTGGTATTTCATCTGGACCTGAGACTTTACCATTTTTCATTCTTTTTAGTGCGTACATTACTTCTTCTTCCGTTATTTCTGGACCTTCGTCTCCTTGTATGTTAGTTAGCTCAGAATGTTGTCTATGATCTGCAAAGAGTTCTTCAATATAGTTTTTCCATGTCTTCGACTGTTCTTCTAGTTCTGTTATTATGTTTCCGTTGACATTATACAGAGTATTTGGCTGCTTACGTTTTTGTGTACCTGCAAGTTCTTTCACTTTTTTATGTACATTAAAAATATCATGTTTTGCCTTCAATTGCTCTATTTCTTCACATTTTCTTTTATAAAAATCTTCTTTTGCTATTCTGATTTCTATTTTGATTTCTTTCTGTATTTGTTTATACCTTTGTTCGTTTTTTCCTTTCATTATTCTCTGATTGTCCATGAGAAGAAGGATCTTATCAGTGATCCACCTTTGCTTTATTTTTGGTTTTTCTTTAGTCAGAATTTTCTTCACAGGACCTGTTATCGCCATTTTTACGTTTTGCCATTTTTTATCTATGTTGTTCGTTGGCTGAGATGTTTCTTTTTCATGAAGTATTTTGAAATTATTATTAATACATTTTTGCAGTTTCTCCTTTACCTCCAGGTTACATAAATGACTGACGTCTATCTGATTTGCTCTTCTTTTCTGCTCCAATCTTTTGAGTTTAATACTCATTTGCGCTATTAGAGGGTTATGGTCTAAAAAGACATCTGCGCCTGGGTAAGCTTTAACGGATTTTAAGGAGTTTCTGTATCGTTCGTTTATCAGTAAAAAATCAATCTGGTTTCGGCTTATTCTTTCGCCATTGTCCTGGGGTGATTTCCACGTATAAAGTCTTCTCTTTGGTAAGTTGAAGAATGTATTAGATGCAATCATGTTATTCTCCTGGCAGAATTGAAGTAGTCTGTCACCTCGTTCATTTCTTTTACCGAGTCCGTATTCTCCTACATGTTTTCCACTTTTTCCTTTACCAATTTTTGAGTTAAAATCACCTAGAATTATGGTAATGTCTCGTGGTTTCGTCGATTTTAATACTTGATTGATTTATTCGTAGAATTGTTCAATTTCGTCCTCGGATTTATCTGCAGTAGGTGCATAGATCTGTATGATATTTAGTTTACTTGTGTTTGTTTGTAATTGAAGAAATAAGAGCCGATCTGATACTGGAGTAAAATTAGTGACCGACTGCATCATAGACTTAGATACTAAAACTGCTACGCCGTGTCTGTGTTGGGTACTACTGTTTCCGGAGTAATATACCATGCCATTTGTTGTCGAAAAACTGCCAGAATTTGGCCACCTTGCTTCACTAATGCCTAGAATGTCGACATTTAATCTTTGCATTTCTTGTATTATATTATGCATTTTGCCTGGATCATACATACTCCTAACATTCCATGTACCAATTTTTAATACTCTCTTGGGTGTTTTTCTATTTTTTTTTTAGGAGTGGTATTTAGTACTTCACAGGGATTTTGCTGGTTGACGACCCGGGAGGCCCTGTGGTCTTCGTGTCATATACCTCCTATGCCGGATCCTGGTCTCCGATTCCCATGAACATTTGATTAATGATCCTTATTAACCTTGGGTTATATATTACATAGAGATTAAATTTGCTAAGAATGAAGAATTTTTGTGTGGAAAGAAAATATTTCTGATGCGCATTTTACGTAATTACCGAACCGAATATATGACAACGCAGTAGTTTGGTTACGTTTATACAAGCACCTAAAATATAACCCAATGACGTATGTACAACATATAAAATAAAAAACTTTCAAAACTTTTCTAGGAACAAAATTATAATAATATTTTGACTTTTTTAGCCGCCTATAGTAAAAAAACCGTGGGAGGGAGTATTTAATGCAACCACTAACGGTAAATTGTGTCCACAGACACTAAGCCAAACGGATTTTACAATAATTGGAGAAGAAGATTGCCTCGTTTTAAATGTATATAAGCCATTAGTAAGTTAATTTAGAATAATTTTTATTTTTTCTCACACACACACATACACACACATGGATAACTAACTTGACTGATATATCCATTAACAACTAACCTACTTTAATAATTAATTTTCATTAACTAAAAAAGATAATATTCCCTTGCTTTTCTTAGATACATATCAATAAGATATTATTATAATTATACATGAACAATATAATATAATTAAAAAAGAAAATCTAAAATAATATTTCCCTACACTGGGATTTAATTTCATTCGGTTTTACAAATGAACCTTAACGACATAAAGATTCAAAAGAACTACTTGAATTGTCAGCACATGCGTTCTGGTTAAAACAGAATCTCACATTTAAACTTTCTTACAATCAAAATTTAGGTATTGCCGACAATTCAAAGAATTACATCCATTTAAATATAGTTACATTGGGTTTTTCGATTAACCTTGGGTAAACCTTTGCGTTTTAAGTTCAAAGCTACCATACATTTCCAACGTTAAAAAAAACCTTTTTTTGCACATAGTAACAAAAAACACCACTATGTTACCAGCAAAGTTTTTTAACATTCTAACTCTACAATTCTAAGTTACGGTAAGATCAATAATGTTTTTAATAGATAATATATGGTAGCTAATTATAATTTTTTCTGTTTCAGCCCTAAAGAAGCCAAATTAATTCTCTTTGGCGAAAACGTTAGGCAAAACAATTGATACTCATTAGAGTCTTTCTTGCAGATTTCCCCAATATTAAGAGTTTACTATTTAACTTATCTGCAAAGATTAAATTTCTTTTCTATATATATATATATATATATATATATATATATATATATATATATATATATATATATATATATATATATTAATAAGATCCCCAAATTTGTAGATAAAATTAAAATTAGAAAGACCATTAAAAAATTCGAGAACACCCTGTATATAGAAATAGTTTAGTTGTACATGAGTGGTTTCCGAATAAGTGAATAAGTGATTTGGACAGTTTTCTCCAATAAAAAAGACAATACGGTTTGGACATAAGCAGTTAGATTTAGTACACAACTATTTGAAATTTGCAGTTATAATAGATTAGAAAGTAATAAGTAAGGATTATTGGTTATTGAGTTTTCTCCTTTATAAAAGTTAAAAAAGAATTCAAGGTCCTTTGAAAGAAAGTATTTTAACGTCAAGTAATTTTTGGAAAAACAAAAAAAAAATTTATGAACTAAGAATCCGATGATGCGTTGGATGACAGGGAACTGTCAAAGGGAACTGTCAAAATAACTGTCAAAATAACTGTCAAACTGGAATGCGAATTTTGGAGAGGCTCCTAAAAAATATTAATTTTTAGTGGTTTTCTGATATTGTAGAAAAGATATTGTAATTGAGAATTTATAAGAAGTAGTGTTTAGTGTTTTGTGTGGAAAATTAAGCAGCCATTGTGGTAAGCAGAGACGAATGCCAGTAGAAATAGAGGCATTACTGTGTAAGTACACACAGATATATTTTCGTTGTGTCTGAGAGGAAGCAGTTTGTTTATCTTGGAGTTTGGAGATTGTGGTAAAATCCAAGCAAAGGAACCAATAATTCTTATATTAATTAAATTAATAATTAAAATTTTTATATTAAGAGATAGTTGATTTAGAAATATGTGTAGTTAAACCTTATTGATTATTAAGGGATGTGTGATTTGATGGATAATTGATTATATTTTTTTTATTATTCTATTTATAGTGTATGGTGTAAGATTTATCCTCAACGGAATTTTCAATTAATTTGATATATTTTAAAATAAAGGACAATTGTTATAATATCAGAATTGATTGTCTAGTATTTCTTTTTTTTTTTTGTTTATCTTTCTTAAATGGAACTAGCAGAAGATACTTTGAAGCCACGTTTTAATAAAAAAATTATATATAATAATTATTTTCAGCCCTGAGATATTTTTTGATTTTGATTTGTTTGATAAAGATAAACTTATTACTTTTCAGACTATATAAGTAGATTTACAATTATAAGCAAATCACAACAATTTTATATTTGGGTGAACGGAGGATTTGCCGTATTTGCAACAAATCGAGGAAATTTAAAGTTGGCATTTGGCGGGGACAATATTTCAAGAGATAAACAAATGGCTGCAACGAGAAGCAAAAGTAAAGAAAACAAAAAACAAGAAGAACATTTAGAACAAGAAGACATTTTCGAAACAACAATTATGGAGAGAGAGAGTCAGGAATTATCAGGATTAGAGAAAATATTACAACTGATGCAAATACAATCACAAAAAATGGATAGAAATCAACAAGAAACCTCAAAGAAAATAGAGGAATCACAACAACAAATGAAACAAACAATGGAAGAAACAAAACAAACAATAAATAAAAATCAACAGGAAACAAAACAAGCCATAGAGGAGAACAACAAAAAAATGGAGGAACGCATAGAAAAATATGAAAAGGAAATAAAAGGATGTTTGACAATGATGAAGAACGAAATGGGACAGCAAGAAATGAGAATTAAAGATCAAATGAAAGAACAAGAAACAAAAATTCAAAATACAATGAAGGAGATAAAGAACGATCATAAAAAGGAGCTAGAGAAATTGGAAATCAAATTTAAAAATGCGTTACAAGAAGACAAGCGAGAAATAGAAGAAAAAGTTAAGCAGAACGAAAGACAAATTGCGGAAATCAAGACGCAACAAAATTTTGGAGAAAGAAGGGAAATGCTTATCCATAGTACAGATGATGTGAAAATAAGGTTTGGCGGGGACGTAAAAAAATTACACCCAGTAATTTTCATAAATAATTTAAAGAAGAAAGTGCGGTACATCGGTAACTTCGAAACAGCCAAAGAAACGATAAGGAACCATCTTAAAGATGAGGCGAGTTTATGGTTTGACAGTAAAGAAGAGGAATTTACCAATTGGGAAAACTTTGAGAAAAGATTTTTGAACTATTTCTGGGGAAAAATACAGCAATTGGAGATCAACAAAGAACTGCAGAACGGGAAATATAACGAAAAGTTGGGAGTATCAGAAAAAGTATATGCTTTACAAATCTACAACAACGCCAAACATTTAGAGTACAATTATTCATCGAAACAATTGGTAGAATTGATTGCCAGACAGTTTGAGGAAACATTAGAAGACCACATTACTTTGCAAAATTACAAAGACATTGATAGTCTCTGTCAATTTTTACAAATAAGAGAATCACATTTACGAGACAGAAAAACTAGAAGACCACAAGAAATGCAGGAAAACAGAGATAGGAGACAAAATTATCGTCAAGACCGACCTAAAAGAGAATTTATTCCGAGAAGAGAATACGAAAATAGAGAAAACAGGAGAGAGAGATACGAATCCAGGAACCAGCAAGGAAACCGAGACAGATACAGAGAAAACCACAATAGAAATACATACACAGACTATAAAGAAAATAACAATTACAGGAGGACAAATGAACAAGGATATAGGGACAACAGATACGAATCCGAAAGGCCAGGAGGAGTGAGAAGAGAGGTAAATAACACACAAATAGAAGAATACGAGGAAGAGAGACAATGCGAGGACAGAAGAAGTACAGAAAGACAACAGGAGGATTTTCGCGAAGGCGCTCACTAAAAACAAAGAAAAACACCGGAATTTTTTGTCACCCAAAGGAATTTATAAAACTCGCAGTACATAAGGACAAAGAAAATGGATCAAATTTAAAATATATAAACGGATTTATAAATGAGACACCCATAAAAATTTTGATAGATTCGGGTTCTGAAATTTCGCTGGTAAATAGAAAGTTGATAGAAGAAGTTAATTTGACAAATTTAATTTATAAAATACCTAGGGTAAATTTAGTGGGCGCGAATAAACGAACGTTAGCAACGATAAATGAAGGGATACGAATTAGGATACGATTGGGAAAGAAATTTTTTTCACTACAATGTGTGATAATGCCAAATATGTCGCATGATATGATAGTAGGAGTAGACGAATTATCGGAAAAGCATATAGTGTTGGATTTTAATAAGAAAACCATGAACATCGAGAATGAACTGATAGAATTGGAAGAAAAATTAGATAAGGACAAGGACAATGAAACAAGGAATATAGATGAAGCGGATGAAAAAAGAATAGTAGAAATGAATTTGGCAACGAAACAAGGACAAAGAAACATGAGAAGATACAAGCAGAGAAGTATAAAAGAAGTTAATGCCTGGAATTCCTCAAAAGAGACGAGTCCAGAAGAAGAAGAAAAGGAAAAGATAGAAGAATTTAAAGAATGGCATTCCTCATATGAGACGAGCCCAGAAAAGGAAAGGATAGAAGAAATTAAAGAATGGATTTCCGCAAAAGAGAGAAGTTTAGAAGAAGAAAAAGAAAAGAGAAAGGAAAAAAAGGAAAGAAAGTTAAAAGAAGACAGTCATACATGGGATATATGGAATCCAGGGAGCATAAACGAAAAGCAAGATGATAAGTTAGAAACAACTGTATTTGAAGAAGAAGTGTATGCAAACGAGGACACCGAATACGCGGTAAATATATGTAAACAAGATAAGGAGAACGAAGGAGAACTAATTTGCGGAGAAGGACAAGAAAAGGAGATGCGTTTGATGTTAAAAAACTACGAAAATTTAATAAACGAAGAAAATAGAGTGGCCAGAAATTACGAGCATACATTTGAGGTGAAAAATTTGGAAAGTTTTCGTTCAAAAACATACCCCATCCCGTATAAATATCGGCAAGACGTGAAAAGAGAAATCGAGAAAATGTTGGAAGATCAGATTATAGAGAGATGTGATTCACCCTATGTCAATCCAATAGTGATAGTGAAGAAAAGCAGTGGAGATTTAAGGCTATGTTTAGATGCGAGAAACATCAACCAGCATACAGTATCCCAATATGAATCACCATTAAATATTGAGGCTATTTTTGGAAGAATAACTGGGTCACATATTTTTTCCAAAATTGATTTAAAACATAGTTTTTGGTTGATTCCATTAGCAGAAAAATGCCGAAATTATACAGCTTTTTCAATTGATGGGATAGTATATCGTTTCAAGGTAGTTCCTTTTGGATTGCAAAGTGCATGCGCAGCACTGGTGAGAGCTCTGCACACCATTCTCAACCGTCATGAAGATTTTATTGTCCACTATATAGACGATTTATTGATTTTTTCTCCGGATACGCAAAGTCATTTGAAACACATTAAATTGGTGCTGGAAGAATTGGATCAGGCTGGTTTGAAACTAAACATAGAAAAATGCCAATTCTTTCAAAAGGAAGTAGTGTATTTGGGGTTTAAACTGGACACGAGCGGAATTACTTTAGCGGAAGACCGAGTAAATTTAATAAATGATTATCCGAGACCGAAAAATTTGAAAACTTTGAGAGGTTTTCTCGGAATGGTGAATTACTTTAAAAAACTAATCCCAGATATAAGCGAGAAACAAATACCGCTAATAAAATTACTAAAAAAAGGAGTTAGATGGAATTGGAAGGAAGAACAAGAAAAAGCTTTCTTAAGATTAAAAGAAGAGTTCTCAAAAGAAATCAAGGTGTATCATCCTATTTACCACCAACCATTTATTCTGAGAACCGATGCTTCAATTCAAAAATTTGCTGGGGTTTTATCACAAATACAGAATGAACAGGAAGTTCCGATATGTTTTATTTCTCGAGTAACGAAAACGCATGAAAGAAAATATAGCGTTACTGAACTCGAATTCGCGAGTGTACTATTTTGTGTTAAGAAGCTACGATTCTACCTATTGGGAGCGAAATTTACAATCGAGACGGATCATGCCGCTTTAGTCCACATCATGAAGAATCGATTAGTAAATAACAGAATACATCGAGGAATTTTGTTACTACAAGAGTACGATTTTGAATTCAAGTACATCAGAGGAAAGGACAATATCATAGCCGATGCTTTAACCCGGGATGAAGAAACAGGAAAAAAGGATACGATTGAATTGCATGTAGGTTTAAACCGATTGGCACAAGAAGACGGTATTTTCTCGCTTAATGAAATAAGAAGGAATCAAGAAGGTTTGGAGGAAAAGGATAAAAGAAGAGCAGAAAGAAAAGACGATATTTTCTTTAAAAGAATTGAAGGAAAAGAATTATATTTGGTGACACCAACACTGGCCGAGAAACTGATGGAAAACCTACATGTAAATAACGGACATATTGGAGCCCGGAAAGTATGGTTAGTTTTCCGTGAAAATTATATTTGTCGACAAGATTATTGTATAGCTAAGAAGATGACCCAAAAGTGCAGTAAATGTCAAAGATATAAAAGTAAGAATTACAAAAATGAAAATGTCGCCAAAAACATCGTATCCCGAAACAAATTGGACATCGTAGCAATCGATATGTTGAGTGATTTAATCATAACAAATCAACGAAATAAACACATCCTGGTAATGGTAGATGTATTTTCAAAATATGTGAAATTGTATAGTTGTCGCACGACAAAAGGAGTCGAAATATTGAGAAAAATTGACGATTTCATAGATTCCGTAGGAACGCCAAGGAGGATTGTATTGGACAACGCGACGTATTTTGGAAACGATCGTTTAAAAGGACAGCTGAGGGAAAGAGGAATAGAGACAAATTTTGTCAGCATTCGTCACCCTCAGAGCAATCCGTCGGAAAGATTTATCCAAGAGGTAACAAAATTTCTTCGTATTGCTACAGATGGACAACATAATCGATGGGACAGAAAAATAACAGAAATAGAAAAATATTTAAATACGATCCCGAGCACGGTGACAAAAGAAACCCCGGAATATGTTATGAAAGGAATAATGCCAGAGAGGCCGTGGGAAGATACAAACATCCGAGAATATCAACAAGTTTTGGAATTGGTGCGGAGAAGACTGCAAAGAAGTAATGAGAAATACGTTCAAAGACAGGACCGCAACAGAAAAAGAAGGCCTGTCACTTTTCAGGTTGGCGAAAAGGTGCTGGTGAGAGCTCTGAGAGTATCCAACATCACCAACAATGTTTGTGCTAAGCTAATGCCGGTGTTTGAGGGTCCATATATCGTAAAAAATGAAAACGGTGTAAATAGTTATGTCCTGAGACATATGGATTCTGAAAGAATCAGAGGAATTTTCAATATTCACGATGTATACAAATATCATGAATAGAAAACGAAAAGGTTTTTTTTTTAAGTAGAAATAAAATTTTTGATTTAAGGAATTTGGGTAATCTCATTAGTTTGAAATTAAGTGTTGACGCGAGAAAATTTGTTGCATATGCGGAAAATTTTCATCTTTTCACCAGGCGGGGAGTTAATAAGATCCCCAAATTTGTAGATAAAATTAAAATTAGAAAGACCATTAAAAAATTCGAGAACACCCTGTATATAGAAATAGTTTAGTTGTACATGAGTGGTTTCCGAATAAGTGAATAAGTGATTTGGACAGTTTTCTCCAATAAAAAAGACAATACGGTTTGGACATAAGCAGTTAGATTTAGTACACAACTATTTGAAATTTGCAGTTATAATAGATTAGAAAGTAATAAGTAAGGATTATTGGTTATTGAGTTTTCTCCTTTATAAAAGTTAAAAAAGAATTCAAGGTCCTTTGAAAGAAAGTATTTTAACGTCAAGTAATTTTTGGAAAAACAAAAAAAAAAATTTATGAACTAAGAATCCGATGATGCGTTGGATGACAGGGAACTGTCAAAGGGAACTGTCAAAATAACTGTCAAAATAACTGTCAAACTGGAATGCGAATTTTGGAGAGGCTCCTAAAAAATATTAATTTTTAGTGGTTTTCTGATATTGTAGAAAAGATATTGTAATTGAGAATTTATAAGAAGTAGTGTTTAGTGTTTTGTGTGGAAAATTAAGCAGCCATTGTGGTAAGCAGAGACGAATGCCAGTAGAAATAGAGGCATTACTGTGTAAGTACACACAGATATATTTTCGTTGTGTCTGAGAGGAAGCAGTTTGTTTATCTTGGAGTTTGGAGATTGTGGTAAAATCCAAGCAAAGGAACCAATAATTCTTATATTAATTAAATTAATAATTAAAATTTTTATATTAAGAGATAGTTGATTTAGAAATATGTGTAGTTAAACCTTATTGATTATTAAGGGATGTGTGATTTGATGGATAATTGATTATATTTTTTTTATTATTCTATTTATAGTGTATGGTGTAAGATTTATCCTCAACGGAATTTTCAATTAATTTGATATATTTTAAAATAAAGGACAATTGTTATAATATCAGAATTGATTGTCTAGTATTTCTTTTTTTTTTTGTTTATCTTTCTTAAATGGAACTAGCAGAAGATACTTTGAAGCCACGTTTTAATAAAAAAATTATATATAATAATTATTTTCAGCCCTGAGATATTTTTTGATTTTGATTTGTTTGATAAAGATAAACTTATTACTTTTCAGACTATATAAGTAGATTTACAATTATAAGCAAATCACAACAATATATATATATATATATATATATATATATATATATATATACCTTATGTACTTCAGCATGTTGGCTCTTAATTCTTCCCTCTATAAATCTATAGATGGTCTACAGTCTACACAAAACTTTCCAAGCAAGCTTCGTCTAAGTCATGGTCAAAAATTTCTGAGGTTTGATCTACACAACATTTGCAGGACCTTCCCTGTGATTATTTTGCATTAACTTCACTAGTACTTATGTTCGTAATATTTTTATTTGTAGACTAATAAGAGTCACTGACTCCTGAGACTTTTTCTGGGTCATCTCTTCTTATTTCCATGTCCATTTTATTTTAACGAGCTGCAACGAAATGTTATCAGGCATTGTCACATCACTTACCCAGTGCTATGCATCTCATGAGCACGACAGTATTACATATCGGGGTTGGTGAGCACATTAGATGCAGCACACATTTTCACTAGATGATAAGCCAGAAAAGTATCTGGTAATTTTCCATTGAAAGCACTGTAGGTGTTCATGAGTATAAGTATATTTGGTGTTTCTGTGTGGGTGCTATGTGTAATTAACAAATTTGCAGTTAATAGCTATAGTCGTTATGTCATATTTTTAACCTAATAATATCCTATACAAAGGATGCACTCTTACAGCAACTGCAACGTGCTGTGTTTAGAATTAAACCGTCAATGTCCAGTATGTCGTTCGCGAAGTCATACTCAGTTTTGCGCTTAGACCATCTCCATAGTTTCATTCCATCACGGTTTCCTTGCTTTTTATTAAATTATTAAATTTAATTACCGCTGCAGTTGGGCTGCATCTAATCCAGTTTGAATCACAGTCTTAATCTGCACTTCTATAATGTTCGCTCCTTTTAAAGTTTTTCCATATTGTGCGTTGAATAATTTCTTTAGTATTTGTAATGTAGATCATATAAGTAAAACACATTACCAAATATATTAACATCGATTTAATTGCACTTTCATTTTAATTTGTTTGCCTGTTTCGTTAACTTTTTTAGAAAGCTAATCCTCAAGAGCTATTACCTGTATATTTTTGGATTCACGGAGGAGGTTTCATAAGTGGATTTGGTTCCGTTTATAATCCGAAATTGTTTATTGATTATGATATTGTAATTGTTACAATTAACTATAGGCTAGGAGCTTTAGGTAAGTTTATAAAAATCTTTTATTAATAAGGTATAAGATAAAATACTCTAAAAAATTAACCACAGGCTATAGAAAGCCCTAAATAATTAATTATTAAAATATATTTGGCTGATTTTAATATTATTAATCTACGCACATAGTTGGTACTTATGAAGAACTTTATTAATGGAAAGTTTTATTTCCATATGTGATCAAATGGAGCTGTTCACCTCTGGGAAGCACATAGTTGGTACTTATGAAGAGCTTTATTAATGGAAAGTTTTATTTCCATATGTGATCAAATGGAGCTCTTCACCTCTGGGAAAGTTTTGTTCTTTAATCTCGAACTCGACATCAATTGCCAGCTTGCCAATTATACAATTGATACTTTATAATGAAAGAGTAGGTTTTAATGATATTGATATAGTATTTATTTTTGTAAAATATTTCTAATAAAAAATTATTACAGGATTCTTAACAACGATTGATAATAATATTCCTGGAAACTTGGGTCTTAAGGATCAACTTCTTGCTCTTCATTGGGTACACGATAACATTAATGCCTTTGGAGGCGATCCAAAACAAGTTACTGTTGGTGGTGAAAGTGGTGGAAGTATGTCTGCCGGATTTCATTTACTAAGCAAATCAGCTCGAGGTATGTATACTAATCTATAAACTCCTATAAAATATATCAACAACCTAAGAGAGAGTCTTCCTTCTCATTAATTAAGTTTTTGTCAGAGCGTGGTGAAATTTTACTCATTGTTAGGCTGCTATATTCATTCGCTAAGAACCTGTGGCAGCTTTATGTAGTGATTTTCCCACCAGAGTCTTAATTTGGTCTACCCATCGTGTTGAAGATCTTCGTCTTGGTCTTCGGCCTTCTGCAGTTCATTCATAATACATATTCTTAGACTGTCAACTGTCAACAATTGTACGTGAAAGTCAAACAGGGTCGTACTGAGGTGTATCATATAATATTTAAAAATATTTACTTCTTGAAATTAAGAATGTAAGATTTTCTGGAAGTTTAACTGTGAGTAAAATATTATCTTCCATTGAAGAAAAATGGGTCAGAATAAAATATTCATTTACTAAGATATATATAACAAAATATTTTGAATAAAGTAGCATAATCATAAGTTTTTTAAACCATAAATACTTGCCACTTTAATTACTCAGAGCCTGAGGAGCTACATTATGTGCAGCTTTCTTCGTCTGAATTTATTATTATTGGTTTGATATGGGTCTCTATTATGTTGTTTAACTTAGACATTCTGGACTTGACTTTTGGTACAACGTGTTGTACACATTTATGCCATATAGTTAAAGTAATATTATTTATTGTATCATAAAACATATTTTTCATGTCTTCAAATTTAGAAATATTGTTTTCTGCTTCTACATAATTTTTCACTTCTGCCCAGATGAGTTTAATCGGATTGAGCTCACATTTGTATGGAGGTAACCTTAAAACTATTTTGTTTTGACTTTTTGTCATCTTATCAATAATGTATTTGTTATATTGTCCCTTATATTCCTTAACACTAGCAATCAGTTTTACTTTTAACATTGAGTCCTTAAAACCTATATTTTTCATTTCAGTCACGCGTAGATTATCAGCCTTTTTAGAAGTGGTAGTTGGAACTTTTTCCATTTTTCTGGAACGATAAAATGCGTTGTCGAATACGATGATGGAGTTTTTTCTAGTCGGGGCAGTATATTGGTGAACCAGTTTTCAAAAGAGTTCATCTCTTCATGGTTGTCCCTACTTTTTTTTATTCGAACTTCCACAGCGCGTCTAGAACAAATTCATCTTCACTGCCAATGTGACAAATTATTAGTATCTTTTCTTTTCCTGAAAATTATTGAGTTATTTTAAAATTTACTTGAAGTGGAAAAGTTTACTTTATTTTGATCAGAAATTCTTGTCTTCATGAGACTATTTCATCCCTGTCTATCAAAATGCTGGTTTTGACGACGTTTAAACTTGAAATTTATTTTTTCGATAATCTAAAAACGTAGTTCTTTTGAAATTAGGAAAAAACCGAATCTTCATTAACAACTCCCAGGACTTTATCTATTGTGGGTATTTCATTTCGAAAAAAAGAATTCGTGAATTATTCTTATTGCTTCTTTATCAAATTCATCAAGCGAGTTATTATATTAATATAAAAATATTACTGTAACGATGCTCAATTGGTTTTGGTGTCGACAATGTTCCCGTATATAAATGTTCTTAAACCACATTTCGTAAACTGCGGCTGCACATGCCTACAATAGATAAAAACACAATACGTGATAAATAAAGGGAAAACGTGCATTCTAAAATAATGCAGAAACAATATCAGTACCTATTTTTGCTACTACTCTAATAGAAATCGCACTTTTCGACTTTATATTGTCCTTTCATTTCCGTATTAAATACATTTATGATCATTTCCTTCGTTCTAACGTCAAAATGTTTCTTTACTGGTCTTTTTTAAGGTGGACTAAAAGTTACATCAATCTCAAGTAATTTGTCTGCTTGACATTTTTCTTTTTATATTTATCTTCCTATAACCTAAGGTAATTGATTATTTTTACTTTTAATAAATAAATACTTTGTTTTGGTTACTGAAAGTTGACTACACACTATAAAACTTATAAAAACTAACACGACCAGTAAATAACTCAACAATAAATTATATAACGTTACAAAAGACTAAATTTATTAACATATAATACAAACCAACATGCTACAATTTTAATATAATCAGACTGGGCAGTTTGGACCTGTAAAATGACACGTATTCTCGCTAAAAACGATAAATTATATTTAATAGTCTCTTGGAGAATGAGAGGAGAATACCGTCGGAAAACGTGCGTATTAGGCCTCGATAATTTATTTGTGTTGAAAATTTGCAATATGTATGAATAAAGTTTACCTCTCCTTCTACTATCGATAGTTTCATAGATCCCGTTCTTCTGACTATGTGGACGAAGTAATTAAGGTAAGCTCGGTTTACTTTTCTTTAAAAAGTCTCCCTGCTATATAAAGATTTTGCAGAATTGATATGTTGATTCTATATTATGTCCAGGACACGCATGAAACTCTTCTGTAGTCTCACATTTATAATAAGAATCTTAATCTATACATTTTTTGCATTTATAGATCATCTGATTCCTCCACGGAACCATTTTTTCAGAACCTGCTAAATTTATTAGAAGACCTGCTCAATAAAAGCAGAAAAATTCTATGCGGTGACTTAAATATTAATTACAGTGTTGCTTGTGTTAATTCTCCTACAAGAATTACTAAAACAACATCTACCATAATTGATTATATCGTCTTAGATTTCTCACCGCTTGATGTACGCTCTACAATTGTTAATGCAGGACTATCTGATCATGAAGCAGTATATACCAAGTTTAACACTCTTAACAAACCATCCTCAAAATCCCAACGTTTACGTAGGATTTTTTCCGCTCAGAACATTCGTAAATTCCAAAATGTGTGCTTGATTTCTGGGTGGTACTTTTCCTTTGTGAACGTGGACTATAATTTCAGTGATTTTTTGGATAGGATTGTCTATATTTTCAATAAAGAATTATTGAAGCTGCAAATCAATTTCGTCAGAAAAATATGATTTTTCAGCGCATTCGGTTTTCCTTATTAAAACGATACCGAATGTGTATTGAAGAAAATGGGGTCATTTTGAACATTTATTGTAATATCATATTTATAGAGGTTATAGACATTTTTGGTACTTGTTAATTCATTTAAGCCATTTATTTAGTTGCACGTAATTTTTTAAAGGTTAATGAAAAGGGCCGTAAATCAATAAAAAGTGTTTTTTGAAAAAAGTGATAAAAGGCAAAAAAATTTTGAAAATAATGTGTTAAACTAATGATGCCACAAAATTTATTTGACTTGAACGTACCTACTCAAAAGTTTGGGAGGAATTAGGGCTGCACATCCCCCTTAAAATTTTTCTGTGCGCTTATAGATTTTTTTGTTTCTTTTGTATAAAAAATACTTTCAGATCAAGAAAGTAACGTGTCCATTTTTATTACAAAATGTCAAGTAGTTTAGGTTAGGGATAATGCAAAAAAAAACAATTTTTATTTTGTAACTTCAAAGGGCTGTAACTTTTTTTGTGTACACTTTTGTACTAATGTAAGTTGGATACAATTAATTTATTTTTGTCCCCGGAATGCGTGATTTAATTTATGACATACCTTTTTGAAACACCCTGTATATTTGAGTATCACATGCATCAAAGATATTAATTCGTAAGGTTTCCTTATGCAATTTGCAATTTATTTAAATTTTGCAATGGATTGTGTATTTTATTACCTTTTATTTTGTGATATTGACGATTTATGTAATTTCAGTAAATTTTAAATTGTTATTGTTATTTTTCTTTCTTTTTGTAAGCTTTGTCAACAAAATTGTACAATTTTCAGTGACAATATCTTACGATAGGCTTCGATGGCTTCGATCTTACTTTAATCGATTTTTTTCGAGTCCATGTGTTAACTACGTATGTAGCAATGAGAAAACTAAGTGTTTAAAAAATAATAGAATATAATAGAATAGAATATATAGAAAAAATAATAGAATAATAAGAAATCACAAATTTAGACCCCAAGTGGACTACTTAAAAAGTTAGACGATTAGTTTACGAAAACCAATGAAAAGAGATACATTTTGAATGTTGGTTTTAATTTTATTCTGATTTAAATTTGTTATCTCTATTTGATATTAACAAATAAAACGTAAAAAATGTTATGCTTATAGGTTTATTTAGTGGAATCATTCAACAAAGTGGCTCGCCATTGGCTGGGTTCTTCTACCCGTCAAATGATCGAGAAGTGGCATTTGAATATGGCAGACAACTAAATAAGTCCTTTAATTCCAGCAAATCTAGCGATTTATTGGCCATGTTACAAGAAGCGTCGATGGCAGATATAATAAATCTACAGACGACGGTAAGTATAGTCGGTTCGCTATTCTCAGTTCTAACTGTCTAGTGAATTTTATAACTATTTTTTTGCGAAGTTTTTGACAGACTAGACGTGGCTGGAAATTACTATACAACCAAGCACACGTGCTCATAACCAATATTAATAGTAAACAAACGTAAATAAAATAGAACTTTATTAATTACCGACTAACTGGATAACCTTTAAATTCTGGACTAAACTTAAGTCATTTATTGAAACTATTCTTAAAAATCTCAAGCTAAATTTTACCCAAATCTTTAAGTTGGTTGCCTACATTTGGTGCAATTCAACGATATAATCTGTACTAGCCTAATTTTGTTATAAAATATATTTTTTATTTATAATAGAAATTTACTTTCTTCATACATGGGATAAATTTCTAATCGAATTTGATTTTTGACGCTATCATTTGTCAGTCGTTAATTTCCTTTTGCGACTTTTCTTCTTTAATGTGAGGGTTGTATTAGGCCCATTTTTATATTTTCGCACACTTTTTCCTGAGACTTTCAGACATTTGGATGTCAACTGAAATGTTTTTGTTATTAAGAACATTTGTAACATTTACATAATTTGATAAATACATTTTAATTATCAACTTAAACATTTTTAATAAACCTTTGTTCAGTTTCATTACCTTGTACTATAACAGCAATCTTACTCATCTAAAATATTAGCTTTTAAAAAACATTTTATCATATATATTTAAGAAAAACTTACCAGCGCATTAGCTAATGGAACAAATGCAAAACTTTGAGTATCCATAATGATAAAATTAAAAATCCTCCTCCTCCTCATTCCTAATCCCTTTTGGGGTGTGGTGACACCATCAGGCCTTTACAGTTTTTTGACGACGATTGAGACGATTTCCCTCTATCCTTCCTTGTCCTGGGCTAGTTGTTTGGCTTCATGTAGCCCTTGGTTAATCAATATTTTTGTTTGATCTACCCAACGGCTTGGAGATCTTCCCCTAGGTCTCTTTCCTTCAACTCCACCCTCGACTATCAGTTTTTCCATCGTTTCTGTTCTTCTAGCAATGTGTCAAAAATACTGCAAATATCTCGGTTGTATTTGTTTAAACAATATATCCTTTATTTTAAGTTGTTCTAATATCGATACGTTAGTACGATGATCAATCTAGAATATTCTTAACATGCGGCGGTATACCCACATTTCAAAAGCGTCTAGTTTATTTTTATCCGCTTTCTTTAAGGTCCACGTCTCGGATGCATATGTGGCTACGGGAAAAATGAGTGCCCTTACCAGCCTTAGTTTTGTGTGTATTGTTATACTAGAATTTTTCCAAATTCTCTCTCTGTCACACTCCTCCGTCATTTGTTATTAGGGACCCCAGGTATATTTTGGGGCTTTGAAGTAATAAATAGTTTTAATTTACCAATTTCTTTAATGTGTTAAAGAATATTCCGAGCTCTGTCTACTATCATAATCTTTGTATTACTCCTATTTAGCTTTAGTCCATATGTTTTGCTTTTCTCCTTCAGACATCTCATTATGTCTTCCATTTCTTCTTGATTTGCCGCGATTATTAAAGTGTTATCATTGTAAGTCATACTTTTCTACTTATATATTCCAAGAGTCACTGTTTAGGCCGGAACGAGAGATTCAGTTTATCGAGAGGAGAAGAGACTGGCATCTGTTGAACGACACGTGCATCTGAAGGAGATCATTGAAGACGAGAGGCTCGCAATAATTTGTTGTAAGATTGCTGATTAACTAGGGAACTGCTAAGAATCGATAGTGTAGGCTACAAAGAACAAGGATTAGGACAACTCATCATCAGAGAGATAATTATTTTCCATTCGTCAATATTTTTTTATCAACAAGTTTTTTTTTCTTATTGCTTCAGAAAGGATAGAAATATTTATCAGGATATATAGAACAACAATTTTGATTTGAGATTTTAATTTATGTAGTATATAACATTAATGTTTGAAGGTTCGCGTACGTAGAACAAAATTTTGATAATCATTGTATGAGATATTTTTTGTTTAAGATATTTGAGTGTGAATTTTATTTCAATATATAATTTTGTATTATATATGTTTATTATTCCGGTATTCCTCAGACCTTACCTATCATATGTAAAGTATAGATATTGAAGCACGAATATAACCCTGAGATAAGAGAATTAAATAGTGTGATAAAATCGTAATTGCATCATTTAAATAAGTTTAATTAATTAATTAATTAGCTAATTAATTGCTTGGCGCATTTCTGACTTTTAATATCACATTAATATATATTTACATATTTATAACTTATGACTAATATGTATACTCTCGCAGTTTTACCCTAGAAATAGACCGCAAGGATTTATGACATCCCTTGTCTGGAAACCAGTTATTGAAGAAGACGTGGATACCGCTGCGGTGACTGGACCTATGCACAGTGCCATTCTTGATGGTGAATTCAACTTTGTACCAGTTCTAATAGGTTTGAATTCTGAAGAGTCTCTATTTATCTTGAGTAAGTTCCTTTAACTGTTTGGAACTATTTGACTACGACTAATTTTGCAATTCGTATCCATAATAAATACGTCGTGTGTTCGTAAAAAATCGATATCTTTTGATCAGAGTGTCCTATCGACAATAATCAAGATGCGTTTTAAAGGTAAAGAGTGCAGATTTCGTGTTTATTTTTTGTATTTTGCCACAAATGAACTTAGGTTTGCCATTTTTTACGATTCTCGTAAAATCAATAAAACTTATTACTTTCATTGACCAATATTAGTGAAATTTCCATTGTTGGAGACTAGTCTTCAAAACCTATAACATAAAAATTTGATTTTGATTTTTGGCAACAAATATGAGGCATTTGAAGTATGACTAAAAACGCAGAATTTAAACTTTCTTTCTATGGCGTGCAGATTTTTGGTAAATCGATTTTGTTCCGTTTTTCAGAAAGCTCGAGTTAAGACTTTCCTTGACCTCTTATCTCGTCCATGATGGATCTTCTCCAAGTTTGTACTGGGCGACCTCTTTTTCTTCCTCCTTTGGGATTCCACTCTAGGCAATCTTTGCAACACAGGAATTATTTTTTCTGAGTGTGTGACCAATCCAACCCCACTTTCTGGACTTTATTTAATGTTCTACCCTTTTTTATTTGGTCAGGTGTAGTAGATCTTCGTTTCTTCAATTTCTTCATTAGGCCAGAAAATACAAACAATTCGTCGTACACATTTATTAATAAAGACCTGCAGTTTATCTGTAATTGTTCTTGTCACTTTCCAGGTTTCACATCCGTAGAGTAGAATAGACATGACATTTGACTGGAATATGCGGATCTTTGTCCTTATAGTATACTATCCAGATCTCCAAACAGGGTTGAGCATGATGAATGCTTGTTAAGCTTTTTGTATCCTCATACGAATATGATCCTCTATGAGTGTACTATAAGATGTGTAAAGTTTTCCACGTTTTCAATCTGCATGTAGTTGATAGTAAATAGCGTGTTGTTTCTTGCATTTACTCTCATGGATTTGGTTTTACTAATATTGATTTTCATATTTATTCAGGGATTCTACAGTATTCACTGCCTTCCCTCGCTCAACCGTTTCCATCTCTCTTTCTCTCTGCTATTTCATTCTCCATCGGTTAGGCCTGTCTTACTCTGCAGCATCTTCGCAGGCATTCCATCTCTGTTGCTACTATCTTACTGCCGTTTTTCTTGTTTATAATCCAATTTTCAGCCCCATATTAAGTTGTCGGATTGCTGTTCTTGTTTGTCCTAATCTTTGTGTAATTTCTTCCTCTGTTGTTGCCTTTTTCGTGATTATAAACCCCAAGTATTTAAATTTATCATTTCCTTTGATTGTTACGTTGTCATCAATCTGTAGAACTTCTATGTCTTCTGCACTTGCAGATAGGTGTTCTGTTTTCGCGAGGTTAATATCTAGGCTAGCCTTGGTATATTCTTCTTGTAGTTTCTTCATCATGTAGCTGAGGTCGTCTTGGTCTTGTGCAATCACTACTTGATCGTCTGCAAAGCTTAACGTATATAGGTATTTTTTTTTGTACCGGTACTCCCATGCCTTCGCATTTTCTTTTCCATGTAGTCAAGGCTTTCTCTATATTTTGAATAGGGTTGGAGATGTGGACAACCCTGCAGGAGCCCTTTTGTTGGGGTGAAGTCTCCTATGATTTTTGTTCCCATTTTAATGGAAACTTTATTTTCTTTATACAGAGCTTTTGTAGCTTCTATGAGTTTCGTCTGTATTTCTAATTTGTACATTGCCTCCCATAGTTCGGACCTTGGTACAGAGTCATACGCCTTTCTCAGGTCCACAAGTGCCAAATGTATATCTCTATTTTATGCTTTTTTCTTCTCCAAAAGTTGTTCCAGTGTGTATATATGGTCTATGCATGATCTTCCTGCCGTGAAGCCTGCCTGATCCTCCCCGATTTTGCCTTTTATCGCTTGCTCTATCTTTTCTCACAGTATCTTCGCATATAATCTTCCTATTGATGATATTACGCTTATTCCTCTGTAGTTTTTGCATCGTTTTCTATCTACTTTCTTAAACATAGATGTCATATATGCCTCCGTCCATTCCTTTGGAAGCTGTTCTCCACTTATGGCTTTCTGAAATATCCATTGTATCATCCGGTGTAATTTTTTTGATCCGTCTTTTATAAGCTCAGGTGAGATGCCTCCAGGTCCCGGTGCTTTCTTATTTTTGATTGTTTTTATGGCTGTTCTCATTTCTCTATCTGTTATTTCTATTTCTTGTTGTGGGAACCTGCTTCGTCTTCACCTGTTTTCTTTTCCAATCAATTGTGATCTTTGTTGTGTTAACAGTTCCTTGTAATAATCCTTCCATTCTTTGTCCTGTATATTTCCCAATTTAATTTTTTCTTTTGAGTTTTGTTTCAATCCTCTTAGTACTTTCCATGACTCCGAAGTTCTTGTACCTCCTATGTATGTTTCAATATTTAAGCAGGTCCTTTCCCATTCTTCATTCTTTTGTTGTGTTATTTGTGTTTTAGTAAGCCGTTTTATGAATAGTTGCTTTTTTTCTTCAATTATTCTTTTTGTTGGTTCATTTATTTCATAATAGTGCTGTTTATTTGTTATATGTTCTTTTTCTCCAAGGGCTTTGAATGCTGCTTTGAACTAAATTGAATTGATTTTCAAACCTAATTTATTGGCTTCAGTGGAAAGTGTTTCCAATTAATCAGCCACATCTTGAAACCTTTGTCCTAACAGGCAGATTAACGTTCATTGTATCCCTCTTGTGTCGGAGTCTAGTTTGGAAAGAACATAGTCTACTGCTATGTTAAAAAGAAACGCAGAAAGCACGCATCCCTGTCTGACTCCAGTAAGTATGTCAAATTCGTCGCTGTTGATTCCATGTCACGCTGCATTTCGCATCAGTGTACAGTGACTTTATGATGAAAATTATTTTAATATTGTTCTGAAGCTATTTTCTTGTAGCATTTTAAAGTAATTACTATTTAAATGGGAATAAGCCACAATTAAAGGTTAAAGTACGTTTATTGACGTTTCAATTTCCACTTCGGAAATCGTTCTCAAAATACAAACATTAGCAAATTAAATAAATTTTGTTTTTTGTTACTTAGTGAAAAATTCTTCTAATTTAATTTTATCTAACTCATCTATATTGACAATTCAGACATACATTATACATTTTAAAGTAGACGACTTTAAAATGATATTGCCAATATTGTTGAGTTGCGTTCCTGGGACGACTTTACTTATAAGATAGTTCATTCGATTACATAAAATCAACTTTAACTTGAGAATATCCGTCAGAAAAGATCATAACATGTAATTCGTCTTTAAAAAGACAAATACATGCCATTATGACAGTAAAATTCTCCTGTTAGTGATTCCATAGTAAATTATGAGGGAAAAAACCAGGAAAAAACCTCATAATACTATCCCGACATGGTAAGTATTTGATCGTGCATTTAGTTTACCTTCAATAAACACCAAATTCCGATTTTATATGTTTGTTATTTAAAAAACATAAATGATGTATCCTTTATATGTTACTGACTTACCAATACTGGTAAGTATTGGTAAATATAAATTATTTTATGCGGCATGTTTCTTAGCTCTAAAATTTTCCATAAAGCAGCATGAAATAAGCTGTCAAAGGCACGCTCAAAGTCAACAAAAACCATGTATAGGGGTGTGTTCCATTCAACCGATTGTTCCATTGTTACCCTAATCATTACGTAATCTTCTATAAGTCTTTTGTGCCCTTCAATTCGTTTTTGGTTTCAGTTATGATTGCTATATTTAAGTTTCTTACCTTCAGCTCTCTGTTTAGTTCTTATTCTTTTTACCTAAATCTTACATTCCATGTCGCAACTTTAAACATATTCGTCAAATTAAGGCGTTTGTCTTTAACTAGCCTTGGTCGATTTCAACGAGATCCGTTCGGCGTTCAAGAACAATACGAACTTGCTTAGTGAAGATTTAAGTCTAACCTTTACCAAAGTAGTCGGGTAATAAGGTTACTGACCTAGCCAATTTTCATATAGGAATTGTATCCCTTAATGACTATTGATTTTAATGTATATTTTTTAGATGATACCAGTGATGAATTTAAACAAAGAGTGAAATACTATGATGAAACTCCAAAGAATATGATATCGGAATATTTAAATATAGCTGAGGAAGCTAGAGAAGATGTTGGTAAAGCATTGAAGAGTCTCTACACTAACTCATCATTCGAGGAGGACACACTTGGGTTTATAAAAGTATATAAAATATCTAATTGGCTAACTGTTGGAACAAATTAATGCACAACTTTATTAATGAAAGGTGTTCTTTTGTATATATATACATTGTGCGCCAAACCCCTGGCTTTCTTTCATTATGGCTAAACTATGGAGTATATAAAAAAAGTTTTTATTAAAACTGATATATATATATATATATATATATATATATATATATATATATATATATATCAAAGATATCTACGATTTAAAATTATTTTTGATTATACAGGGTTAGTCAGAAAAACGCAATGAACCTAAGTTGTGTTTTTTTTAATGGAACACCCTGTATATTAAAGTATTCTTTAATATATTCTTTTAAAAATATTAACAGGAACTTAAGGCCTAAATAACCACATAAACTATTACCGTTTTTAAAAAATATATTCAAAAATGCTTTAATATACAGGGTGTTCCATTTTAAAAAAACACCACTTTGGTTCATTCCGTTATTCTGAATGACCCTGTATAATCAAAAATAATTTTAAATCGTAGTCGTCTTTGATATACATCAATTTTGTTTGAAACATTTTTTTATATTTCATAGTTTAGCAGTAATCAAAGAAAGCCAGAGGTTTTTCGCACCGGTATATATGACCTACCCTACTTTTTAATCATAAGGTTTTTTCTATCTGTTCTCTATGTGTCAGAGTTTGTCACCAGTAAAAGATGACAAATTAAGTTTTACTATCTGTACCTAAATTTTAAACATTTTATAATGTATTTTGTCCCTTATTTTATATTTTATATGTGTGTTATTAATGTTGAGTGTCAATGCTTTAATAAATAATCTCAAAGACTAGTAAGTTGCACTGAAGAATTGTAATATTTTATAAATATTTACATATTTTTCTTATTACAGTGTCTTGAAAAAGGAATAAAACCATTCCGAAAGCTAGACAAAAAGTTAAAAGAGTGTTTCATTAACATCCCGGCCAATTTTCTGACCGCAACCCTAATAAACTGTGTTGTTTGTTTGTATATATATATATATATATATATATATATATATATATATATATATATATATATATATATATATATATATATATACGTTCAAATTAACGGGTAAAGTGGTCTGTAATAAAAATCTTTCTTTTTTCTTAATTACTCAATATTTCGCCATTTATTTAACAGCTTCTTCAGGAGTAAACTAAAACAATTTGAACATTACAAAAAATGGCGTACAAATACATTTTAAAACACTTACAGAATTTAAAAGATTTTGCAAATAAAAAATGACATTGAAGTATTTGAAATATTGAATGTCAAGATTAAATTATCTTAAGCACGTTCGTTACAACTATAAGATAAAAAATTAAAATTATTTCAAATGTAAAAATAAAAATAACAATAAAAGAAAAGTTAGAAGAATAATATTTCTTTGATGAATTATTAAGGTTAGTTGTTATTAAGATGAATGTTGGCTATTTTGAATATTTATAAATTTTGTTCAATATGTTACAATATATGTTACTTAACTGTCCAGTGTCCGTTTTATAATTTAAAGTGTTTTTATTTTTGTTAATGTAATACATCTCAAGAAATAATCTACTTTTGTAGTTATCAGTCTGTGCCAAAATGTGAGCTTTGTTATAGTCTAGCATATGACCAGTGTTTTCATAGTGCTCAACCACTGCGCAAGTATTTTTTATCAAGCGGCAATCACTTTTATGTTGTGTGATGCGTTGTTTTAGCCATTTTACCCAGTACCAACCTTATATAAAAGTAATGTCGTTTATGAAATACCGTGTTTAGGATGTCAAAATAGCTATATTGGTCAAACATCACAATGGCTAAAACAACGCATCACACAACATAAAAGTGATTGCCGCTTGAGAAAAAATACTTGCGCAGTGGTTGAGCACTATGAAAACACTGGTCATATGCTAGACTATAACAAAGCTCACATTTTGGCACAGACTGATAACTACAAAAGTAGATTATTTCTTGAGATGTATTACATTAACAAAAATAAAAACACTTTAAATTATAAAACGGACACTGGAAAGTTAAGTAACATATATTGTAACATATTGAACAAAATTTATAAATATTCAAAATAGCCAACATTCATCTTAATAACAACTAACCTTAATAATTCATCAAAGAAATATTATTCTTCTAACTTTTCTTTTATTGTTATTTTTATTTTTACATTTGAAATAATTTTAATTTTTTATCGTATAGCTGTAACGAACGTGCGTAAGATAATTTAATCTTGACATTCAATATTTCAAATACTTCAATGTCATTTTTTATTTGCAAAATCTTTTAAATTCTGTAAGTGTTTTAAAATGTATTTGTACGCCATTTTTTGTAATGTTCAAATTGTTTTAGTTTACTCCTGAAGAAGCTGTTAAATAAATGGCGAAATATTGAGTAATTAAGAAAAAAGAAAGATTTTTATTACAGACCACTTTACCCGATAATTTGAACGTATTTATAAATTATTTTTTGGTCGAAATAATCATTTCTAATATATATATATACATATATATATATATATATATATATATATATATATATATATATATATATATATATATATATATATATATATATATATATATATACAAGTTATACGCTCCCAAAGAAGTTGAAGCTGTTTTTACTTGAAGATTCCTTTTTGTGTGGGGGATCATCCCATTCTGGGTTTGGCTTTACAGTTTCTCGTGTGACTTCGCTGTTTCCACTACTTTTCTTCATTCTTCTCTCTCTTTGATTATCCTTTCTATGTTTCTAATTTCCATACTCTTTAAGTATTCTTCCACTTGTTCTCTCCATCTTAGTTTAGGCCTGTCTCTGATTCTTTTACCTGGTAGTATCCATTCTGTTATAACTCTTAACGGACTGCTCTTCTTTTTTCTCATTATGTGTCCATACCATCTAATTCGTTGGGCTTTTATTGCCGTACTATGTTTTCTTGACCCATCCATTCTTGTATTTCGTGATTCATCCATTGTCTTGCATTTTCTTCGTTTTCCCTCTTTGGTACCAGTATTTTTCTGATAATCTTCCTCTCAAAAGCTTTCAATTGCTCTTCTTCTCTTGCTGTTAATGTAAATTTTTCTGCAGGATAGACTACTGTTGATCTTATGGACGTTTTGTAGATTTTTATTTTTGTGTTTTGGCTTATCTTCTTATCTCTAAACATTTTTTATTTTTATAAAATGCTGTGTTTCCCGCTTGAATTCTTCTTTTTATATCTACACTTCCATTTCTTCTGTTGACTAGTAGGGGAAAGGCTGGTACAGTGGCCATCTTTCGAGGAAATTCAAGATAACTTTAATATAAATGATAATATATTAATGAGAATGAGTATCAACTCAAACAACGTCAAAGCACTTGGTAAATTAAAAATGTACTCTGTAATCCCAAAAAAATACAGGTTATGCAGGAGTAACTAATTTTGTTTTTTTTTTAAAATGTGGCCACTGTACCAAACTAGATGATACAGTGGCCACAAAGGTAAGGTATAGTGGTCATTACTTGCAATTCTTAAATTTTTTTATTAATAATATTCATAAAAAAAGAAAAGTAATATTAATCTTTAACAAATTTTATAGGATGATAAATCCGCTTTAAAAGTAAACAAATTTGCTGTTCGTTTTGTTGCTCTAGCACTTTTTGGTTGGGTTTAAATGAGTTCAACATCTTCTTTTGTAATTGTGGCAGAATCTGTAACTGTAGGAAATGAAAACTGTATTCCGTGACGCCTTAGAAAATTTACATTGTATTCTTTGTATTTCATTGTATTCCTGACCAGAAGAAAAAACTTCTGTAACTTGTGCAACATAAAATTTTAAAGTTTTCTTTGTTTGAAACCTCACGAGAACAAATGAATTCACTTTCACCATTCGTGAAGATATGTTTCGTCAGAAATTTCATCTACTTCTGAAAATAGACTAATATCGTCGGAATCCACAACATCAGACAATTCAATGTCACTGTTACTGTCATCACTGGGTATGCTTTTATTTTTTTTTGCATCTTTTTACTGTTGTCTTAGCTCTCTTTACTCTACTTTGCATTGATATTCTTTCTGCTATTTCCGCTTCTATTCTTTTATAAATTGGTGTATCAGTTAAAATTTCAGTAGTTTTCTTTTTCCTTTGTTTTTTTAATGGCAATAAGGTAGCTTTATGGTATGGTTGCAGTAATACAGGGGATATAAATGGATTTTCGGGTGTGTCCTTGGAAGTTGCAATCGCTTCATAAGAAACAGTTTTCTTTTCAGGTGTTATTTCCGATGGATGTTTCTGATTTGAAGTTGATATTGAAGGGAACTGAATGTCCATTTGTGGTATATCACTAACATTTGAATTATTTGGTGTTGTTCTTCTTGATGTATGTTTGGCATGTCTGTTACGGTTGAAGCCATAAAATCATCGTCATTAAAAATGTTATCATTGAATGGAAATACCCCAGTAGCTTTAAAAGCTAATACCACATTTTTGGGACAGAAATCAAGTGAATAAGCGTCGCTCAAAATCTCAGAGTCGCATGTGACTAATATTTCTTCAGAATACCAAATACAGCTTTATCTAGTAGCTGAAGACGATGACTAGTATGTGGCGGCAAAGTCAACAAGATTATATTATTTTCTTTTGCAAATTTGATAGATGCTAAAGAAACATGGCTCTCATGGTTGTCCATGATTAGTAAAATGGGAAATTCCTTTGTAGGATTAGTATGTTTCACAAAATGTATCATTCACTGTTCAAATACTTCTGCTGTCATCTATCCAGATGGTGCAGCACACCTCTGGGAGCCTGGATGTGCGATTTTAACCATATAATCTTTAAAAAAAATTCTAGGGAACACTAAAAATGGCAGAGTCGAATTACCTATAGCGTTTAATGCATTGCACATGGTTACCAAAGTGTCTCGTTCATTTGAAACTATATGACCTACTTGTTTCTGTCCCTACTGCTTTTTCGTCAACATTGTATACCTGACTAGGCGTTAATGCATATTTTTTATAAATCTTCTTAAGATTACTAAAAAATTTGCAACGACTGGTCGATTAAACCCCATTGCCCTACCTAGTGAAGTTGTTTCTGCTTATCGTAATTATAATTTTAAATTCAGTTTGATAAAACTCATAAACCCAAACTTGCCTGCCACATTGTTTTTTTCCTATGAAATTGGTATTTTTTTCCTCTTAGCACTTGCCAAATCATAAGCTAGTTATCTGGAACCTTTCAGATTGAGACCATGATACAGCTTGGTCATCGTATGTAAATAATTACTCAGTTCTTTTTCCTCGGTTGAAGAAACAATTTGATTGATACCATAATTTGGGGTCAATCTTGGAGCTTCCTTAGAACATCTGAAGTCCAATCTATATTATTTTTATTTTCGTTGCCCTTTTTAAAATATCTCCTAAACGTAGTGCGTGGAATATCATATTTTAAAGCAGCAGCCTTTTGTGATAATCCACCTTCCCAAACATCATAAATCGCTTTTCTCATATTTTCATCTGTAGTTTTTCCAATACCGGGATTTTTTGGTATTTTCCGTGGCATATTAGTATCTGAAACAAAATTATTTTTGATAGTTTCTGCAGAAAGAACAATGACCACTGCTTTATACAAACGTATGTAGGAACTGTTCCTGCAGAAGTGTGTGACCACTGTACCAAAAGCTCATTGTTTAGGAGTCATAACCTAAAATCTACTACTTAATGAAGATAGATCATAATTTGCATCACCTGCAAGTTTTAAATACTATACTGTATACCACAAAATATACAGAACATTTAATGTGTATATTATTATTAGTTGAAAAGATGTTTAAACTTACCTGTTACTTCTACACAACACACCTCTCAACAGGTTCGTATACAAAATGGTTCTGGAAACGATGGTGCAGGGGTCAAGCGTAGTAAGCGACTACTGTGACTAAAACTTAGCGTTTGTACTATATGGCGCGTCTGTATCTATCAAACAACAACAAAATATTTAAAAATGGCCACTGTACCTGACTGGCCGCTGTTCCAGCTTCTCCCTTACTCCCAAATATTTGAAATTTGAATGTTTCAACCTCTTCGAAACTGTGTGCATCTATTATCAGTTTCTTCATTTGTGTCTTATTTTTCTTGCTTACGTTCTCCTTCTCTGCTACAAAAGAGAGATCGCGTGCTCAGGGCAATTTTCGGAGCTGTTAAACTTCGACAACTGTCTTTCTATTTAAATTTATCACTATTATATTTAAACACTAGCATATCGCGAGGTCAAGTTTATTGGCTACCATCAGACCAAGTTCATATACAGTCAAATGCAGAAACCGACCAGGCCCAATTGTATTATGTCCCACTTAAGTAATAGCGAAATAAATGCGCCATTACGGTATTAGTAATTAACTAGAGTAAGATATTAATTATATCTACTTTGCGCTACTCGAAATATGCAAAATATATGTTCCAAAAATGCTTTCTGTGCAGAAAGTATACCGGCTTGTACAACGGTTAGTATATTAAAGCTTCATAAGTCGAAAACCTTTTGTAAAAATATTAGTGGTGCATTTATTTAGTCCATGAGTTTATATTTTCGAAATATTTAACAAAATAAGCCTGATAATTACATTTATTTTAGTATACCAGCGACGAAAATTTTGGACGATCGATAGCACGTCAAGCTGAAGCCGGATCTCGATATGCTCCTGTGTATATGTATCAACTATCTTGGTATAATAAAACCAACCCATACCCAGGTATATTAGTTTATAATTTAACTGCTTTTATTTTTCTTCTAAAACTAATTTTTCTTTCTTAATTATTTCATACTTAAACTTTTAAAATTTACTATTTTACTGGGAATTTTGCCAAGCGAACAACCTGGTGGTTGTTAACATATGGTTTAAATTACCTAAAAGACGACTATGTACGTAGGGGTCTCCTCAAGGTTGCGAAAGAAATATTGTGAGGAACCAAATCGACTACATTACAATTAACAAAAGGTTTGGTAATGGTATTCTAAATGTAAAAACGTACCCAAGCTGTGACATAAGTTCAGACTGCAATCCTGTAGTCGCAACCATCCGATTAAAACTTAAAAGAGTAGACAAGGCTAAACCCAGTCAGAGAATAGCATGGAGTAGTGCTAACCAAGAACAGCAACAGAAATATGAAGACATGGTAGACACGCAATCCGAGTCCAAGAGAATAACTCCCACTAAGGACAAGACAATAAAAGAAAACATTGAAAACATGTGGGGGAAAATTAAAAATACTGTCTTAGGGGCAGCAGACCAAAGTATACAGAAAGAAAACCGTAAACATAGAAAACCATGGATGACAAACGAAATATTACAAATTATGGAGAGGAGACGGATGGTAAAAAACAAAAACCTAACAAGATACAAAGAACTCAACAGGGAAATTGAGAAAAAAATAAATGTAGCTAAGGAAGAGTGGATGAAAGAAAAATGTAAAGAGGTAGAAAATCTGCAAATGAAGCATAAAGATAGAGAACTACACAGAAAGGTTAAAGAAGTAGCTGGAATATGGAAACCCAAACACTTATCGATTGTAACAAACAAGAAAAACCAAATGGAATTGGACCCTGAAAAGCAGAAAGAAATATGGGAGCAATATCTTAAAGATTTGTTTGGTGATCAGAGAACAAATAGATACAGATGAAAAATTCAACATTCTCACCGAATAAGTTTTGCAGGCAATAAAAGACGCAAGGAACAACAAGGCACCCGGCGAAGACCTAATAACAGATCATTTTAAACACCTAAGTGATAATGCTGTCAGGAAATTAACATCCCTCTACAACATTATATATGAACATGGCATAATACCGCATGACTGGCACATCCACATATATAGCTCTTTTTAAAAAACAAAAAGCAAGGAAATGTAAAGACCATCGAACTGTATCCCTAGTGAGTCATGCCGCTAAGATTTTTATGCGAATAATTTATAACCGAATTCAAAATAAGTGTGAAGAATACCCAAGTCGTTCTCAATATGGCTTTAGAAAGGGTACAGGCACTAGAGAAGCAATTATGGGATTGACACTGATGGCAGAAAGGTATCTTGAGGTTCAAAAACGGCTGTATGTGTGCTTTGTCGATTATAGAAAGGCCTTTGACCGTATCAAACACAAAAAGTTGATCGAGGTGCTAAAAGAAGTCGGGTTGGACGGACACGACATAGCTATCATAAGTAATACATACTGGAACCACACAGGATGCGTTCGAACAGAGAACGGAAACACCAAGTACATCAACATAGAACGAGGAGTGCGTCAAGAGTGCATTTTATCCCCCCTATTATTTAATGTATATGCCGAACATATAATTAGAGCTTCTCTTGAAGATCGCCCTGAAGGTGCCAGAGCCAATGGAATCATCATTAACAATATAAGATATGCCGATGACACCGTAGTATTAGCAGAAACAGAAGACCAACTAAAAATATTGATGAACATATTGTCAGAAGAAAGTTACAGGCTGAGCTTGGACATTAACTTTTCCAAAACCAAAATTCTGGTATTCCACAAAAACCCCCACGAACAAGTTACAACTAACATACAAATAAATGGTATCACCCTTCAGAGTTCCCAAAACTCCATATACCTGGACAGAGAACTAAATAGTCAACTAGACCACTCAAAAGAAATTAGAAGACGCATTGAAATAGCAAGATCTGGTTTTATGAATATGCGTAAAATGCTCTGTAACCCCAAGCTATCAATCTCAATAAGATTGTGAAGACTAAAGTGTTATGTGTGGTCTCTATTACTATATGGCTGTGAGACCTGGACATTAAAACAGTATGACGTCAACAAATTAAATTCATTTGAAATGTGGATGTACCGCCGAATGCTAAGAATAAGCTGGACCAGCAGAACTACGAATGAAGAAGTACTAAGAGCAATGAACACACGCCCTCATCTGGTCAATACTATCAAAATTAGAAAGACGTCATATCTAGGACACATAATGCGCCATAGGGAATTTGAGCAGCTCAAGGTATACATCCAACCACTGGGAATTTCCCTTTTAAATTTTAAAATTTCATTTTTTCGAACGCTTATATTTGCCTACTTTTAAATCTACATAGACTATGTTTTATTTAAATTGACAAAATTTTAGGTGTTGAACATGGAGACGATTTGCTTTACATGTGGTTTGTATTAGAAACCTTTCCTTCATACAACGAGGCTCTTCGCAAACCTATACTAAAGTGGTGGACTAATTTCATTAAATATCAGTAAGTTTTATCTACAAATAATTTCTTTATGTACGGGATAGATTTAAGGTTTTTGTCGTTATTTCTATCCCTTTATATTGTCACTGGGAGAAAGATATTCGAACCTTGTTTGAAAACAGATATAGATATGGGATCTTTCTTCTTCTTCTTTAGCCTGTTCACATCCACTTCTGGGCAAAAAATCTCTTTATGAGTTGTCCACTCTTCCCTGTTTTGTATTATTTAATGCCAATTTCTTACCACTGTTGTTTCGGTGCTGCCTCTTCTTCTTCAGCGCCTTATCTGGTCCGGATGTTGGCGAGCATCAAGGCTATCATGGTTTTGTTGATTGCCGTGCGAAATAGCTCCGTGGAGGTCATCCCAAACCATTTTCGAAGGTTTTTCAACCACGAGATACGACGACGTCCCAATCCTCTCCTGCCAAAGACTTTACCTTGCATAGCGAGTTGAAAAATTCGATATTTTTCTTCGTTTCGCATTACGTGGCGGAGGTACTTAAGCTTACGTTGTTCCACTAAATAAAGCCCTTCTTTTTCTTTTGTCATGCTCTGTAGGACCTTAACGTTGGTGACATGGTCCAAATACGATATTTTTAGTATCCTCCTGTAGATCCACATCTCGAATGCTTCAATCCGCTTTTCAGTAGCTTGCTTCAGTGTCCAGGCTTAAACTCCATATAGCAACACTTGAAGAATGTAGCACCTTACTATTGGCATTTTGGTTCCCAAACTGAGATCACTACAGTACAGCAAAGATCTCAACTTCATAAATGTAGACCGTACCATTTCAATTCTGGATCTAATCCCTTAAGCGTAGTCCCATTGTGAGTTGAGGATAGTTCTGAGGTAAGTGAATTTGTCGACTCTCTGAATCTCTTCGCTACCTGCCATTAGTGTGTCGGGATATAAATTTGCACTGCTGACAACCATGAATTTCGTTTTCTTAATATTAAGATCTAGTCAGTATGTTACGCTCACAGTTTTCACTCGGTCTAGTAAGGCTTGTAGATTATTTAGGCTGGTTGCTAGTAATACAGTATCATCGGTCAGATATTATTGATGTATTCACCATTCACTCGGATTACTATCTCTGAGTTTGTGAGGGCTTCAGTAAAAATTTCCTGAGTATATATTGAAAAGAGTCGGCGAGAGCACACAGCCTTGCCTTACTCCTCGCATGATCTTTACTTGGTCGGCCAGCTAGTCTTCGACGTTGACTTGAGTACGCTAGTTCCAGTATACATTCATGATGATCCAAATGTCCTTCTCATCAAATCCTACTCTTTGTAGGGATGCTGCCTAGCCACCGTTTTGTGGTCTTCCTCTACTACGACTCTGTTTCTCGTTCATCTTTCATTGTCATCTCGTGCCACGTATCCTACCTATCTCCACTTAATTTGCCCAATTCTTCCAGTTACATCTTTCATCTTCGTCCTGTTTTGCACGTGATTATTTCGTATATATTCTCTTGGAGATACTTCTAACATAGCTCGTTCGATGACCATCTGTGTTGTTCTTAATCTATTGGCAAAAAACTATATGCATGTCACGGTCTTCATTACATTTGTCATAACCGGTAGGATACAACTATTTAATGCCCTTTTCGTTAGACTTATTGTAACTTTTTGTTGTTCAACACAACACTGAATCTTCCTACTGCTGCCCAAGTCATTCGGATTCTTCTAGTAATCTCTGCCATCTGAATCTGTTTGCCCAGTTTGATCATGTGACCTAGGTATATATATACTCTTTAAAATCTTCTATTTCTTCATGTGTTGATTGGCTAGTAGAAGCATGTACTTATATGATTGGGATATATTATCTTTCTGATAAGTTAAGACTCTCTCCGAGATTGCAACGCTGACTTGTTACTTCTTGGAACCGATATAACATAATATGTCCAAACTGGGGTATTGTACAGTGCTCTCCTGCTAGTCTCGTTTCACTTAGACCAAGGGTATCCCATTTGATCCTAGTTAGTTTTTCCAGTTCATCCATTCTTTCAGGTGATTTGAAAGTTCTGGTATTGAAACTAACAATATAAATATATTGCTTTCGATGTTTTAATGAATTTTTGCATCTTCCAGATTCCATGATATGTGGGATTGAGCACCCACCTGTGGACCAGATTCTGTTGTTTCAAAACTCACTTAGAGTGTGTTAGCCATAACTCGCCACGCTGGCAAGACGTGTTGGCGAGATATATGAAAGGATATTGGGAAGAGATTTGGAAGGTTTGTTAGGACTGGTTTCCTCGAAGTAAAAAATGAAAGAAAAGGAACAGAGATCTACCCTGTGTAGGGATGATAGAAGGGTATATTGTTTCAGAGAGTGAAGATGTTCTGCATAGACTTTGATATCAATTTATTATAACATAAGATAATATCAACAACCAAAATAAAAAGGCTAATTATTTAATATATACATATTTATCAAGGGAACGGAAAACCTACCCAGAATTTAAGATATGCTAATGATATGAAGAACAAGCGGGATTTAGGGCTGGACTCTCCACTATGGATAATATTTTCACATTAAAAATTGCAATGGAAAAACGAGTGCAGAGAAATAGAGAAACTCATATAGCTTTAATAGATTTGGAAAAAGCATATGACAGTGTACCGATCTCCCAACTATGGATAGAAATGGGTAACTTGAAACTAAACCCAATTCTTATTAACGCCACTCAAAAATATTACGAACAAAACTTTGCAAGAATTAAAAGAGGACAAGAAATCACCTCTCCTTTTCAAATAACAAAGGGACTAAGACAAGGCTGCTGTCTGTCACCCACCTTATTTAAAATCTATTTGGACAGATCCTTAGTAAAATGGGTAAAAAATGTAAAAACATGGAAATAACGGTGGAAGAAAACAAGCTATATACACTTTTCTTTGCGGATGACCAGGTAGTAATTGCCGAAAACAGCTACGATCTTAGCTATATGGTAAGAAAACTGCAAGAAGAATATGAGGTGGCAGGTCTAAACATGAATATGACAAAATGTGAATATCTCTCAGTAAGAACAGATGAAATATGTGATCTAGTCTTGGAAGACGACAAAATCAAAGGCGTGCAATCCTGCAAATATTTGGGGGTCATTTTCAACAAGAAGGGAAATAGCGCAGATGAAATCAGGTAAAGAATTAATATGAAATAAATTCGGAGAACAAACAAAACAAGTCCAAAAGTACAAATATTTAGTGTTTCCTGTGCTTCTATACTGAGTGGAGGTATAGACGCTAAAGAAATAGATCACTGATATATTGAAAGCTTATTGAAGAATGCTTAAAATAAGCTGGGAGAACAGAATTACAAAATAAATTCGAGAAAAACCAGATCTAACATGCATGTCATTGACATTAGTTTTAAATTTTTCTTGTGTTTACTTTTGTTCCTTTCGCTGTCGTCCTATTTGATAGTTTCTTTATATGAATAATTCTGTTTTTCAGAAATCCTACTCCAGTAGAGGATGAAGATTTACAAAATGTCATTTGGCCAGAAGTTAAGCCTGGGTCTGTGAAATATTTGAATATCGATTCGACATTTGAAGTGAAAGAAAACCCTCGACAATATTATCAAATTGAATCAATTCTTGATCCTTACATAAGAGTGCCTCTTATCACGTACTGAAATAAATTAATAATATGTAAAATGGAAACGACAAATAAATAAAACTAGATATTTACTTGTAATATTTAATGTTCTACATTAAATTTAAATATTAAAATAATAAATATTTATATATTATTAACAAAAATAAAATTTGATAGAAATCATATCACAATTATTATTTGATTAATACATCTACACAAATTACCTCAAAATGTTTAATAGTTATTTAACCAACAAGTGTATTAATAAGGGCGATTAACAATTGAGATATTTTAACGCGTGAGCGAAGCGAGCGCGGTAATGTTCAAGATTGTTAATCGCCAATTTAAATTTACGAGTTCATTACAAAACTTTTCCGTCTACCGTACTTTTTAGAAATAAAGATATCTTAGTTTAAATATTTATTTACTTAACGATAAACAACAATTTTTTCAGCTTTCATTGACTTTATTCAAAGTTTCCTTAGTGTTAGTTTTATTATAGTAAACGTTAATATTCGAAATGGTGCAATTACTGAAATTAAAGGAAGATATTGATAAATGATTATCTGCTGTATAGCATTATGACAAATTTATATTTAAGTCTTCTTGGACCTCTGTAAATTCTGTGATAGAAGAAGTTAAATTCTGGTGGAGTTAAATTAAACTCTTCGTCAATATCCATCCTGTGATTTTTCAAATACACAGTATTTTAAACAATAAAGTAAATAATGACATACAATGACAGATAGTACTAACAGCGGCTACTTCATTTTAAATTAATTTTTTAGTGGGAATATAAATAGGTATATGTTTGGTTATCTACACCACAGGTCACTGCCAATCACAGAGCGTTTAATTTATGCAAGCAATGTATGTTGTGTTGCCTATAATAAAATCGTTCATTAATAGAAAATCATTCATTAATAGGGGTCATTACTCAATGATTTTGAGGGTGTTAAAATTGATCATAAATGGACGGTCGACGGAAAAAGTTTATAAATTGTGTAGGAGCAGAACTTTTATTTAAATAGAGATATAATTACAATCATTTGTTAAATTGGTGTGTGTAAAAATATACTATATTGTGTTTTTGTGTAAATGTCACTGATTTTAACATTAACTCGCTACTGTCCATGTATTACAGTAGCATCCTCGTGTCGTAAATATGTGCAAATAATTTCTCGAGTGAGTCTTTTAACACTCTACTGCAGGATTTCTTAATCCTTTTGATAAATTTCTTTTTAGTGGTCACTTTTATTGTGGAACCCCTGGTGTGTCTCAATCTCTCTCTTCAGTCCAATCCTGACCCCCCGGAGGGAGTGTACAGTAGTTGACATGATGTCGTGTATTGTTAGTCTCCAAAGAACTCTATCTCTGGTCATTTCTTTTAACTCATGCATCGTGTCTTTTACATATTCCTGTAATTTGATCGATCCATTTTGTTGGGGATCTTTCTTGCTATTTGGGCCTTCCACCTTTCCTTGTATAATGAGTCTTTCCATGTTTTCTGTGTTTGCTCTCAAACATATCCAAAGTATTTTAATTGTTGGAGATTTACTTTACGTAAGTCGTTGGCTAACTTTTAGATCTCTTAAAATTGAATTATTTGTTCTACGGTCGGTCCAATCCAATAAATTCATATTCGTCTCCTACAGAGACGAATTAGCAAGCAAGAATTTCTTCGTGGGCAATAAATAAATTTACTTGTTTGCCCTGAAGGGTTACATTAAGTTCATTTATTTTTGCAAAAATGTCGCTTAAATAGTCAATTTTAAGTAACTAATTAGTAACTAATAATCGACATTTTACTTCAAACTTCTGTTCTAAAAAAAAACACGCACCTCTTCCCTTAACTCAAGAAAACGGGTTAGTATTTTTCCTCGAGATAACCATCTGCCTTCACTGTGTAAAAGAGGAGATGTATGTACACTTTCGATCTCCTTACAGAGTATTTTGAATAAACGATTATTTAGCGGCCGAGATTTTATAAAGTTATTAATTTTTATGACCTCATCAAGAGCACTCTTATAACTGGGGGATAATTTTTTAGCAGTAAGTGCCTGACATGGATCATGCAGTGACCACTAGAACAGTTTCTAGCTATATTTTTAATAAGCTGTACAGCCCCATTAATTACGCCAGTCATGGCCTTTGCTCCATCGGTACAGATATCAACACAGTTGTCCCATGGTATTTTCTTCTATTCAAGAAAAGAATGTAAAAGACCAAATATGTCGACTCCAGTAGTACGTGTTGGTAGAGATTTACATAAAAGAAGATCTTCCAATAATTCGTTTTCGTGCTGATATCTAATGATTACAATTAATATTGCGAGTCCAGCTACATTGGTTGATTCATCTATTTGTAACGAAAATTTGCATGATTGGAGGCGAAAAGTAAGTTCGTTATTTACCTCGGCTGCTAAATATCTTATCCGCTGAGCTACCGTGTCATTCGAAGATAGAATCTTAGCTATTTCTTTTGAAGGTTTTTCACGTAACACATATTTTACCATCTCTACTTGATTTTTATAACCCCACTCGTGATGTTTTGCCGGAGTATATGGTTTGAGATGGTGCCGGCATTTCGTAGGGATAATTTGTTCGTCAATAGCTAGATGTTCCCCTTTGGGAACCAGTAAAAGGTTTTGTCTAATATTGTCTAATAGAGGTCGAATTTTGAACAGTTTATCATGGCCTGGATTACCAACAGGAACAGAGTTACTATTACCACTAAAATGGAGGTGTTTCTTTATAATATTACAGTTCCTATTAATTGCTGCATTTCCATTTCGGTAAGATTGGCAGGTTTGTTTGTGCTATCCTGCAGAGCTTTTATGTTTGATTGTTCAACAATCATGGATATTAATTCTTTTGACAACAAAAACAAGAAAAATCTGTAGGAGTTTCTAACTCAATGATACATTTTGGTAGCTCGATAGCGCCTTTAAATACATAATCACTTTTATTAAAATGCTTCAAATAGCCTGATTCCCATAAAAAAATTTTAGGTTTCTTTTTTTGTTGACAATTCTACGAGGCGTGTTTTTAAGTAAGTACTGGTTTGGAATTAAAAAAAGACGTGCAAAGATATGGCAATAATTTTATTTTTACATGAAAGCTTGTACCTTAATCTACTTTTCTACATAATTTCCGTGAATATTGAGGCACTTGTCATAACGTGGCACCAGTTTTTGAATACCCTCCTGATAAAATTGTGCCGCCTGACTTGTTAACCACTGCATCACAAATGTTTTGACTTCGTTATCGTCTTGAAAACGCTGATCGCCCAAGTGTTTCTTTAAGTGCTGGAACAAATGGTAGTCGCTGGGCGCCAGATCAGGGCTGTATGGAGGATGATCTAGAGTTTCCCATTTAAATGATTTGATGAGATCTTTGGTCTGATTAGCCACATGTGGACGGGCATTGTCATGCAGCAAAACGATACCCTTACTCAACTTGCCACGTCTTTTGTTCTGGATTGCACGACGCAGATTTTTCAATGTCTCACAATAAGACGCTGCATTGATTGTCTCATTACGAGGCAGAAACTCCACTAGTAATACTCCTTTTCTGTCCCAAAAAACTGTGCACATGATTTTCCGGGCAGAAATTGTTTGCTTAAACTTCACTCTTTTGGGTGATGATGAATGTCGCCATTCCATGGATTGTTGTTTCGATTCTGGTGTGACGTAGGCCACCCACGTTTCGTCACCAGTAACAATTTGGTCTAAAAAAGTCTCGTATTTATACCAGAGCAAATAGGTATATTTTCATTCAAATTCTTTTGTTCATTACTATCACTTACATCAGACTGGGACTGACGACATCGAGGAATATACTCATTATTGGAATCTGAACCTAAATCGTCTTCACCTAGTTCGCTATCACCAGGAATACAGTTAAAGTATTTAGGTGAGTCATTAAACTTCCCAGTATCCATTCTAAAAACAAAAACCCAATAATTTTTTTTCCTAAAAATGGTATAAAAAGTTATTAAAAAGGTTTTGTATCCTGCCCGATCTTATGATTTTTAAGCCAGATCCGCGTGCAAAACAAATTTTTTGATAGGTAACAAGAATATTACAACACTTACAAAATTTATTGTACTTATAATATAAAAATATTATCCTAAAATAATTTATTGTCCCTTCTCAGCAAACTCTAATTTTAACTGCCTTCTTAAGATCTTTCCAGACGGATTTCTTGGAATTGCATCAATAACCGTTACTCCTCCAACCAGCTGTTTATAGTTAGCGACCTGTTGAGCTACATGTGACTTAATTTCATCCCGATCAATACTTTTATTTTTCTTTGCAACTACGTAAGCTTTAGGAACCTCCCCGTATTGCTCGTGTGGTATTCCAATCACTGCAACGTCCTCTACATCTGGATGACCTCTAATTACTTCCTCAAGTTCAGCTGGGGCCACTTGAAAACCTTTCACCTAAAATTTAATTTATTTAAATCGTGTATCTATCTACAAATATTATGGATAAGTTGGATTTATCGAATAAGAAATGAAATAGTTTAAATGAGAAGAGAGCACAAAAATAACAAAAACAATAAAAATTAGAAAATTACAATATTTTGGCCACGCAATGAGATATCTAGAGAGCTATAAAATTCTAGAAGCCTTACAATATAGGGCAAGATCGCCCGAATGAGTGGCCCAGACCGAAAAAGAACATCCTGGCTCCAAAATCTCCAAGAATGGAGTTTTAATAATTGTTTTAAAAATTTTTATTTTTCCTAAATATTGTTTTTATATATACTAGTGCCCAAAATTAACGCACCACCTTAAATGTACCAAAAGTTTGAAGCTATTTTTCTTCTGAACGAATGATTAGATTTTGATGATGTTTTTTTCATATTATAGGTCTATTCCTAGTAAATCAATGTATTAATGTTTTCTGAAAAATATCAACGTTTTACCCTTATACGGGCTGTAAAAATAAAGTTGTGTTTTTTCATCGTTTTTTGCAACACCCTGTGGAATTTATTAGAAATAATCGCTACATCTTATTATTATTTTGAGATAAATTTGTTCTTTCTTAAATTTTTCGTGAAAAAATTATCTCGATATCTCTCCTATGAAAGATTATACAGAACTTTAAATGTAACAATGTTTTATCATTATTTAAAGCTAAGAAAACATTACTTACATAAACTTCATTAACATTTAATACAAATAAAGCCTAAGAAAATTTAACCTAAATATTCTTTAACAATTGCCCTTTCCCAAAAGCATTTAATAACGAGTATTTCCACCTCTACATCTAATTACTTCTTCACAGCGGCGAGGCATACTTAAAATCAAGCAGCGTATTTGGTCTTGATCAATTGCATCCCAAACGTCTCTCACCATAACTTCTATGTCATCAAGAGAGACAGGTGGTGGTTGTCGGCTCCTAGTTGACGATCAATAATATCCCACAAATTCTCTATGGGATTGAGATCAGGGCTGCAGGGTGGCCAGTTCATCGTTTGTATTTCAACCTCGTTCTAATATTTGCGAACCACACGTACAACATGTGGTCGACCGTTATCTTGCATTAAAAGAAAATTATTTCCTATGTAAGGAGCAAATGGAACTACATGGTTAGACAAAATGTCTAGTATACCTTTCACCTGTTAAGAAATCTCTTCGTAAAGCAACAAGGTCCATTTGCGCTGTAAGAGATATTCCTCCCCAAACCATTACAGATCCACCATTGAATAAAGTAATAGGTCGTATATTACACTGTGCGTAGCGTTCTCTTGGCCGTCGATTAACTCTCACACTGAGCTATATAAGCAATACCACGATTCATCAGTGAACAACACGTACTTCCAGTCATCAACATTTTAGTGAAGGTGTTCTCTGGCAAATTGTAATCTACTTCTACAATGATTTACGTTTAAAGCTCTGACTGGTATCCTTATTTGCAGATCTTGTTCAGCGAGACGCCTTTATATAGTGTTTCTACTAATTTGAATATTATGAACATTTGTCACTTGTATTTGTGAATGTCTCATTGTGAGAAAACGTTCTCTTATAGCACGAAGCCTGATAAACTTGGTGGTGTTGTAAGTTTTTCTCTTCCTTATCCACGCCGTTTCGTATCGTAGTTTGTTTCTCGAAAACGTTAAATGACTCGTGATATTATAGTATGAAATACCCCTAACCTTAAGCCTATTTCACGATAACATCAGCTAAAGTAATCCTGAACTCATTCATCTTGGCTCAGATTTCTTGAAATTGAACGTTGAATTTTTACAATTCAATAAAGTCACGTTACGATTTGAACGTACTTTTCTTTTTTGATAATAAAGATAACGATGATTTTTTTACGAAAATGTTGAAAAAAAAATAAAACTTTTTTAAAGTATTAAGATTAAGGTATAGCATTTGCTTTAAGTAAATTCCACATGGTGTTGCAAAATAAGATGAAAAATCAAATTTATTTTTACACCCCGTATCTAGATGAAATGTTGACACTTCCCAGAAATCAATAATACCATAATTACTTAGAAATAGGTCTGCAATGAGCAAATAAATTTATTGAAATCCAATCAACGATACACAAGAAAAATAGCTTAATAATTATGCTAGAGTTGAGGTCGGGCGTAAATTTTGGAGAGTAAAAAATCACGCAATACTTTGAACATACTTTTCTTTTTTGATAATAAACGTATAGTATGCAATGATTTTTTTACCAAAATGTAAAAAAAGAATGAAGCGATCTTAAAATATTAATAACATGTAGCGTTTGTTTCTAATACATTCCACCGGGTGTTGCAAAATTAGGTGAAAAAACACAACTTTATTTTTACACCCTGTATATAAGTAAAACGTTGACATTTCTTAAAAAACATTAATATAGTCATTAACTAGAAATATACCTACAATGTGAAAAATAAATCATGAAAATCCAATTAAGGGTTCAGAAGAAATATAGTTTTAAAATCATGGTCCATTTTAGGTGGTGCGTTAATTTTGGAGAGTAGTATATAATAAGTATATCCTTATTTGCATAATGTTGTTCATAAACAACACTTATATTTTTCCAAAATAAAAAAAAAAATAGTTGTTCAGAATTTTTTTTATTATTTTTTTCCGTAAAAATAACGAAAATCCAGTCTGGAAACTTTTTTGTAACGAAAAATAAAAAATCCTGCTGTGAAGGCTTTAATATTGAAGCGTTGCCTATTCTAATCCCCAAACAGTATGTAAATCAGGTTAGCTTGTTGATTATCTTGACATTTAAGGTAGTAATAAAATGGTTGTCATTCTGTATTGCATGTGAAAAGGTGCTTTATTTTCTGTCATTTACTATACCTATTTAATCGTACTCTGCAAGCTTCTCCATAATTCTTCTAATTCATGTAGGTTCTAAATTGCTAACTTGGTAGTTATAACGCGACAGCAATAATAAAGGCGGTACTAATAGTATTATCTCACCAGTAATATCATGTAATATAGTAAAATACTTATTTCGTTAGTTTAAATGCGGGATTGGTTTGTTACTAATTGATTTTTAAGTACTTTCGTTTTATTTTTGCATTTGATTTGACATAATTTGTAAAAAAGGTACCACCTTATGATTCACCAAGAATTTATTGGACATGAGCATTTTGAAGGTTTGGCCTGTACAATTTGTCTTTTTCAGTAGTTGAATTTATAAAGTAATAAATTCTTAGCCAGGAGTTTTTATTTTTTACTATTACTTATTATTTTTAGTTGTAATTACAATATACAAATACAATATACAAAAAACTAATATACAAATACGTTATTGTATTATTACTGGGAAAATACCAGACGAATGGAAAATTTTGGATTTTCCTAAAAATTTGTGTTTCATAATTATATGCGTTTATAGTGTTTCCAATTAAGTATTTAATAATTAACAAAATTTAAAAGTAAAATTTATTACAAATCAAGAATTTAACAAAGAAAAACGAATAAAAAATTAAAAAAATTCACATTTTCATACTTTGGATTAAGGCAAAAAATTCTTCTTGAGGGATTTCCCCACCATTGTCTCGAAGTCTGGATTTATTGGGGGCCATGGCAATAAAGGAATCCCAATTCCATCCAAGTAACCCCGAGTTATTTTTGCAATGTGCGGATGAACATTATCTTGCATCAGAAGACAGTTTTTTCAACAAATGGGGCAAATTGAACTACATGATCTTCCGATCATTGTTCAATATACCTTTAAAATAGCGATTAAATTGCCCCCTCGAATTGTAACAAGTTTTGTATGCGCCTCTAGAGAAATGCCTGTCCACCCATTATACCACCTCCACCAAATTGAACTCTGGGAGTGAAACAACATTGATGATAACATTCACCACCTATTTGTTGTCATTTGGCTTATATTATCGTTCCATTCTACTCTTCTATTCCTTATCAAGTCCTTGACGTTCTCCACCTTGCATATGCGTACATATTCATTTCTGCGCTTCTAATTATATATCTTATAATTCGTCCAGGACAGTTGATGGGTGGATTGAGTTGCTCATCAGCTGTCACTGCCAGTCCAAAGCGTCGACACAGAAGGAGAAAGTCTTCAGACCTGGTTAGGTTAGCACTCTATTTAAGTACTACGAATACAGCAGTGCATATAGCACTAAGGATTTTTTTCATATAAGACGACTTCTTTTGTGTTCTATCAAAATATAACTTAAAATTGTGATAGAGAGACAGCCACATCCCTCGGAGATCATTAATTTTTTTAAATTTATTCGTAAGTATGTAACATTATACATACTATAAATGGCAGCACTGCGCGCTGCCGACTTTCCACGAACCTCCGTTGCCTCGTCGCCAATAATTTGAAGTTATACAGTGGTTGTTTAAAGCAATAACAGCATAGATTTTTAATTTATTTTTGTAAACAACATGTGTCTTTATAAGCGAGCGGATGGCCTGCGTGATCTCCTGATCTTACACCCATGGATTTTTTTTGGGGATATTTAAAAAGCGTCATCTACGATCATCTTAAAGCTAGAGGCCTTATCCTGAGGCTTGAGCCCAAAATTTGGATGTATTAAAAAACTGAATGAGAAAAGTCTCCAATTCTGTTACAGTACATCAGAAAATTCCAATTACCACCTCGCAAGCTATATACGTAAAAATTTCCTCGAGACAGAGCCGGGAGAATTATTAGGAATCAGACTAGATTTTAGTAAATAAAAGATTCCGAAACAGCTTTACATCTGTCAAGACTTATCCTGGAGCAGACTTGGAGACAAACTACGTTCCACTGGTGGTAGTATTTCGAGTCAAATTCAAAACAGTGCAGAAAAGGAAAGCACAATCATACGACCTACGTATGCTGAAAGACCTTGATACGAGGATGAGAGTCCAAGACACGTTAAATAAGCAAGTGACTGCAATTAGAGACCAATCGACTAAAGAGCAAACGATCGAACATATTACAGAAATAGTACAAATTGTAAAGGATAAACACTTAAAGACAGATAAATTAATGAAGAAAAAATCATGGATAACAGATGAGATCCTGAAACTAATGGACGAGAGAAGAGAAACCAAAAATGACCCAGACAAATATAAAACCATAAATATATTAATAAGAACGAAAAACAGAGAAGCAAGGGGAAGATGCGAAGAAATTGAGACTCTGCAGTCAAAGTACGATAGTCACAATGTACATAGGAAAGTTAAAGAACTCATAGGGGGACCAAGACGAAGGCAGAAAGGAAATATAACTGATTCTGACGGAAACATCATCTTGGACAAACAGAGTAAAATAAGAACGTGGAAAGAATATCTATAAAAACTATTTGTTTTTCCTAAAAGACCAAAGAGATAACACTTTTGAGCTAAAAGAAGAGGTAAATGATGGACCAAGGATATTACAGCAGGAAGTTTATTCCGCAATAACACAGTTAAAGGATGGCAAAGCAGCAGGCCCTGATAATATACAGGCCCTATGTTACAAATAAAATACATGCTAATAAAGCTTTTAACTTAACATTTGACTTAGAAAGTTTTTTTTCCATTCCTGACTAAAATAGAGAAAGGCTTAGAATGTTTGGAATTTCTACTCTACATGTGTCGCCTACCCGCATACTCGATTACAAGATCACGAATCGCCACTGCCCTAAATTTGTTAGATACGCTTCCTTTGTCAAGATTCGTTGGTAATATCTAATTTGGAAAAAATCTAATAATTCAATTAACATCAAATTAAGATGAATGTGTGTATTTGTCGAAGGGCTACTAAGATATACTTCTGCAGCTGCGTAACATCAAAAAAAAGCTTTAATAATCACAAATGAATTCCAATTATTACCTTGATTAATTCCTTGATTCTATCAGTAATAAAAAGACATTCATCTTGATTATAATAAGCAACATCGCCAGTTTTCAACCAACCATCCAAGAACGAGTTTTTTGTTTCTTCTTCACGGTTAAGGTATCGCCTCATTATCTGAGGTCCCTTTGCCAATAATTCACCTTTTTCGTTAGGTCCTAGTGGCGTACCTAGAATGTCCAAGAAAACATCAAATAGTGCGTTACACATTAATAAAGAGTAAAGTTACTTATTTATTCCTACTCAGTTGTTCATACGAAAAGTATTATTTTTTTAATTCAAGATGTAAGTGTTACAGCGTTTTGTGATAAATTTAACAGTCTGTTTCTGTGTAGTATAATTAAAAGATATACTTTAATGATGTAAGTACAAAAAAATTAGTTTTTGTATAAAATATGTACCTGTGGTATCACCTGGAGCTACAATTTTGATTAAAGTATTTGGTACCACTTTACCGATTGTACCCCCGTTTGCTTCATTCCTACTTATATATTTTGAATAATACGTTAAAATTGGAGATGCCTCTGTCATTCCATAACCTAAAACAGAAAATTTTAATCTTAAAGCAGCTGCAAAATATACATCCTTTATCTATAGAAAGTACTTCTCACTTCCAGAAACAATTTTTTTGCAATTATATTTATTTACAATTTACATCATTATAGAGTATTAAGTAAAAGTATTATTGGTGTAGGGCGTGAAGGGAAGACATCGAATGATGTCTTACCTTATTCTATTTTGGTTTAGTTTTGAAGTGGGTCTTGAGGCCAGGTTCTTGGGTCTCCTAGTGACTGGACCATTGTTGAATAATTCTCTTACTAGCTTTTTTTTGTGGTGAATGGTTCATTTATTTTGTAACTCCGTGGCTCGATATATTTCTTTTATGATGAAAGGAATCTTTAAGTCGTAGTGAAATGTTTGATTACTTACGTAACATGATGCATCCACTATCGATCTTAGCACTTTAAACTGGAATCTTTGGATGATATTCAGCGACATTGGCTTTGCACAGCCTCATAGGTGTAGTCCGTAGAACCAGATAGGTTCGAGTATGGCTTTGTATAGAAAAATTTTGTTAGAATGCTAACTTTTGATTTACGTCCAAGGAGCCAATACATTTGCCGGAACTTTAAGTCGAGTTGTATTCTTTTGGTCTAGATATGTTTCTTCTAAGTGCGACGTTGGTCAGGATAGAATCCAAGGTATCTAGCGTCTGTTACTGTTGGCATTCTTACATTTTCCATTCTTTCAGATGGGCATATTACGTTGTTGCAGTTGGTAAATGTTATTTGAGTTGATTTTGTTTTGTTTACTTTTGTTCTCCATTTTTTATATCGTCATTTACAGCTAATATTGCTACGTTATCAGTAAAGGAAATGATTGTAGTATTATTACTCTCTGGTATATCGGCTGTCTAGATTGAGAAAAGCAGCGGCCCTAGAATACTACCCTGTGGGACTCCGGAGTTGATAGACCAGAGGTTGGATTGTTGGTCATTAAATTTTACAGACTAGAAGAAAATAGTTACTGAATACTGATATTTTTACTTTGTAAAGCAAACCTCTGTGTCAGAATTTGTCAAATGCTGTATTTCTTTTCTTTAATACTTTTTGATATTTTATTTATCATTCGATGGACTTGTTGGGTAGTGTAGTATTTTTCCCGAAAACCAAACTGATCAGCCTACTCCCAACCGTAAGCTTTGCTTACGGTTGGGAGTAGGCTGATCGGCTGATGGGTCGATAAGATGTTACTTCATTGGGCTTTTTTCCTGGCTTGAGGATCATAATGATTTCAGCAAATTTCCATATTTTTGTAAAGTATGATAAGAATAGCATGCGGTTAAATATAACTATTAGCAAAGTAATTGTCTTGCGAGGAAGTTGTTTTATTATTTGTGTCGAGATTAAACCATAACCTAGGGCTTTTCGTGAGTTGAGTTGGTTTATTTTTTTCTTGAATTTTATAGGAGTAACTTTTAATCAATAACATCAAATTTAATGTGTAACAAGAAAGGTGTCGTAGAAGCTGTAACAGTAATAAATAATGTCTCTCTGGGTAGTGATCACAGAATGGTTAGAGCTAAACTAAGGATTAAGTATAGCAAACGTAGAATTAACTTTAATAACACGATACAAATAGACACAGAAAAGCTAAAAGTCGATAAAGAAAAATATGCTAGCAAATTAAAAACCGCCCAAGCACTGAATCTGGAACAACTCAGCGTTAATAAAATTAACTCAGTTATAACAAAAGAACTATTGAATGCTAGCTTAGAAGTAGCAACCCGCCATAACAACAAAAAATCCAAAATAAGTGCAGAATCGAAGAATATGCTGAAACAACGAAAAGAGCTCCTGTCACTAAACAAAAGAAATACCACAGAATACAAAGAACTTAATCGAGCCATACGAAAACAGATAAAAGACGATATTAAAAAACATCAACAAGAACATGTAGAAAGAGTGATAGAGAAAAATCGAAGTCTGAAATATACCAAACCGAAATTAGGAAAGAAAAATATTATAACTATGAAAAATCAACAAGGCCAACTAGAAACAAGCAAAGCTCAGATATCAAACATAGTTGAAAACTTCTATACTGAGTTATACCGCTCAAGAAACGATCCCCCCGACTCTTCAAAGCAAAATCTGAAAAGACAAATAACAAACGTAAATTCTGAAGTAATGCCCGAAATAAGCGAAGTAGAAATAGAAAATACAATTAAAGAATTAAAAAGCAATAAAGCACCGGGTAGTGATGGAATTCTGGCAGAAATGTTGAAAGAAGGCGGAGAAGAAGTCATCAGGTACCTAAAAATACTTTTTAATAAATGCCTATTTGAAGGAAACATACCAAAGGAATGGAATACTGCTAACACAATATTAATACACAAAAAGGGGACAATACAGATCTAAAAAATTATCGTCCAATATCACTACTATCACAACTTTATAAAACGTTCACAAAAATAATTACAAATAGATTGACAACAAAGTTCGATGTATATCAACCAGTAGAGCAAGCCGGATTTAGAAAAGAGTTCAGTACAACATGTGACCATCTTCACACACTAGAGGTCCTAATAGGAAAAGTTAACGAATACAATTTACCAATCTGTTTAGCATTTATAGACTACGAGAAAGCTTTTGACAGCATAGAATTATGGGCTATTGAGGAAGCACTGGTCAACAGCAGAATAGATTCTAGATATAGGATATTAATACATAATATATATCAACACGCTGAAATGGTAGTCACGATGGATAACGGAATATAAACGAGGCCAATAAAAATCAACCGAGGAGTAAGACAGGGAGATACCATATCTCCAAAACTATTTACTGCCGCACTTGAAGACATCTTTAAATCACTAAATTGGGAAACGAAGGGACTATCGATAAACGGAAAGTATTTAAACCATCTAAGATATGCAGATGACGTAGTACTAATAGCCGACAGCTGGAAAGAACTGAAGACGATGATCGATGAGCTTCATACGGAATCCATAAAAAAAGGACTGAAAATGAATCTGAGTAAAACTAAGATAATGTCGAATAAAGATGATCAACCGACGATAACCATCCAAAGAACAAAAGTGGAACATGTAGAAGAATACATATATCTGGGTCAGAATATCAAGGTAAACAAAGAAAACCAAACTACCGAAATAAGCAGATGAGTAAGAATGGGATGGGCCGCATTTGGAAAACTCTCATACATACTGAAAGACAAAAAGATACCCCAAAACCTTCGAACCAAAGTGTTCGATTCTTGTATCCTTCCCGTTCTCACTTACGGAGCTCAAACCTGGACATTCACAAAAAAGAACATGGCCAAGATTCGAAAAACCCAGCGAGCCATGGAACGACAGATGCTTGGTATCTCACTAATAGATCGGCAAACGAACGAAGCAATCCGGAACAAAACAAAAATAAAGGACGCCGCGAAACAAGCAGCTAAATTAAAATGGAAATGGGCTGGACACAACGAACGTCTCGAAGATGGTAGATGGAACAAAGAAGTCGGAAACTGGCGACCGTACGATGCGAAGAGACCAAGAGGAAGACCTCAAATGCGCTGGAGCAAGGATATGAAAAGAGTCGAAGGACCAATGTGGAAACGCCTAGCACACAACAGGGATGAATGGCGAGAAATGGGAGAGGCCTTTATTCGACAATTCGGATAGAAAAAGGGCTATAAAAAAAAAACTTTTAATCAGAATAGACATTTAACATGCTGCGCTTATTAGTGATTTCACTTTATCATCAGTGTCTGCTGGCGCTGTTTGAAATACGTTTGTATGATGTTCAGCAAAGACGTCCGGTTTTTCTTTGTTGGAACAGGCACATTCGCCATTTGGTTTACGGATGGGTGGCATAGTTGTGTATGATTTCTTAAGCTTCTTAGTCGCCTTTATCGTTGTATATAATATGTACTTCTAGCTCTAAGCCATAGTATTTTACTCTCAGTTTTTCTAAGCGTTTAATCTGCTGTTCTTAACATACTTTTTGTTCTCTTTGTGGAATCTCCCTGTCTTATCCCATTGTCAGCTTCAATAGGGTCAGCTAAATCTTTTACTTTTAATTTTTTTGTATTGTTTTAGTAAATATTTTCGATCGTTTTGATCAAATGCTTTCTTAAGATCCACGAAACATAGATATGCCAGTTTGTTGTATTCTAATTTCTCTTGCACTTGCCTTATTATAAATATAGCGTCGGTGCATGATCTTCCCGACCCAAAACCTGGTTATTTTTCTGCTAGTATTATATTTTCATTGAGTTTATTTGTTATAACTTTGGTTATTAATTTTAGTGTGGTGTTTTTGAAGAGAGATATTAGGATGAGAGGTATTTTAAATAGCTGGGTGCACAAATAACTCTGTAACGGAGGAGATTACAGACAGGATTACAGTAGCTATCAAAACTTACTGCAGCTCTTCAAGTCCAGAGTTGTTAGTAGAAACACATTAAAGATCTTGTACCTAAGTGTGAAACATCCACTAGTGAAGTAAGAAGAAACCAGTGACTGCAGCTTCTTTAAAAAATAAGACTTTGTGACTAAAATAAAGAAAGGGCGGACCATGACTCTTTGACCAGACCTTAAAGGCTTTCGCATGTTTAAGCAACCCGTCAATTAGCGTCTACGGCAAACTTTAAAATGAGTGATAAGCTTCTGAGATGTTTTCAATATTTAATGATAACTTAATATTCAGCGTAATTCTTTTCCAGACTTTAATTAATTTATTTTTGTGGTTAATAAATAGTATTTAACTTACCCTGTACTATTTTGGTTTTTGGATTTTGTGCTTTCTCCAAAAATCTCTGCTCATCAGAAAATCCTAAAGGTGCAGCTCCAGAAGTTACCAACTTTAGATTTTTAAAATATTCACTTTTAACTAATGGACTTGTAGTTAGGAATAAAACTGAAAAAAATTTACTTGTATTGTCTAACAATCATGGCTAATCACAAAATTTATTTAAGAGCCTAAATACTTTCTTTTGAGGTGTCGATATATCAACGTTAGGAAGAATCTAGTGACTCTAGGGACTGAAAATGCGTCATTTCTGGCAAGCCATTATAATTGGCGTTTGCAATAGAAGTGTTTCATTAGAATTAGAATTTACTTACCTAATGGAGGTGCTGCATAAATTAAACTAATGGGAAAATTCTTCAGAACAGATATATATAAATCTGGTGTAAATTTTTCTATAGCAATAGTCTTTACCCCATTATTTATTGTTGTAAACAATGTCATTACGAGACCATATATATGAAAGAATGGAAGAATGCCAGCTGTAACGTCTTGATAACTATCTGAAAAAAATAATTTTTTATGTTAGGACTTATAATATATAAATATCAAGATTTTTAATTCTTCTTCTGATATATATATATATATATATATATATATATATATATATATATATATATATATATATATATATATATCAAAATTTGTGTCCTCTCATCGTAAGGTTCATTTTTATCAGTTTCTCGGTTATGGTCTCCCAAGTAATTCTTAATGTTCCATATCCAATTTTGATTATAGGCAGCTTATACTCGTATCTTGTTTTGCAGATTTAAATTGATTTAACTCCCATCCTTCTTTATTAACCATTTGTGAGTTGTGTCTGCACTCAGACGCCTGAGAGTACACTGAGGAAGATATTGAGAAAGACACGAAGGAAGATTTTCTGGAACAAATTGGTATACAGTTGATATATGTTGAAATGCAACAAACTCCTCGATTAAAATATCACAAAACCCTGAATGGAACACCAACCTCAGCCCAGGGGTATGAAGCGGCGAAAAGTATTTCCAGATCTCCCAAAATTTAATAGTTATAAATTTTTGAGAACATGAGAAAGTCACTACCGCAGATAACCAACAATCATACAGATTGGTAACACCTTGATAAAACACCTATTTCTTGTATTCTTGGGATGTATATTATGCACAAATGAACAAACTTTTTCATAGATCTTGAAAATAAAATTGTATTTATTGAAAATGAAAAAATTATCCTACATTTGGAAAAATCGATACCTCAAGTAAAAGTAAGCGAGGATACAGAAATTCTTCAAAATTCTGAAAGTATCGTTCCGAGGAGGCTGAATCAAAAACCTAAAGGTCTACATTTAAGCATTGTGGAAAGCGAGGAACTCGTTAGTGACGGAATTGTGACTGCTGGGTGCGTCGTTAATGTAGATGAGGTTATTCCAGTAAGGGTTGCTTATTTGTCTAAAACGCCTTTTTACATTAAAGACAGAACAACAAATAGCATTCTGTACTCCAAAAGAAAAAATAATTCAGTGCGAAAAATATTTAAAAAAGAATACAGCTTCAAGTTACCCAGTTGACACTAGCCTCGTGAAACAAAAACTTAATTAATAAAAACTACGACATTTTTAAATACAAAAAATCTATCTAAAACTCAGGTACTAGTCTAATTCAAATTAGAATTTATACTGGAGATATAAGACCCATTCATCAAGCCCGGCGGAGATTACCATTTGCTAGACAAACAGAAGTTGAAAATATAATACAAGACATGATAAATGCAGATATCATCGAAGAAGTCGAGCCCCTGGTATTCACTAGTTGTCTTATTAACTATGAAAGACGAATCTACTCGCTTTTATGTGGACTACAGAAGAATACACCAGATTACACAAAAATACAGTTATCGATGACCATAAATAGATGATACATCAAACACTTTATTAGGTGCTAAATGGTTTTCGACTCCAGATTTAAAAAGCAGCTACTGGTAAACAAAACATCCTAATGATCGAAATAAACCAGCTTCTTCAACTGACCGTGGTCTCTACCAGTTTCAGGTTTTACCAGTTGGTCTTTTTTATGCTCCAGCTACGTTTGAACGTGTGATGGAGATAGTTTTAAGAGAGCATATTTGGAAATATAAGAGGATCTTGATGATATAATGATAATTCATTTGTCCAAGTGCAAAACCTTTGATTAATATCTGAAAAACTTAAGCGAGGTATTTGACAGATTGGGAAATGCCAATTTAATGCTAAATTTTATAAGAAATGTTCACGAATGCAAAGAGAGGCGTACTATCTAGAACATATCGTAAGCCAAGAAATAAAAAAGAAATTAGAAGTTTTCTTGGACTAGGGGTAGACTATCGAATTAAAGCATGTTTAAAATTTTTTCAATTATTCCTATTAGAAAATTACTTTCACGCCACCTATGTCCATATACTTTGCTAGACCCATTAAGAATAATCCTTAAGCAACGAGCGATTTGTCACGCCTGTTCGCAACAACGAAATAGCTCACAGTATGTTGTCCTCGCTCTTATTATCTTTCGTTAGTTAAATAGAAACTCTTCCTCTTAACAAAGAAGTTCATTCCTATTGTTGAACAACCCAGCTTACTTTCTAAGAAAAGCTGAGATGTGGGTCTTCTATAAAATAATCTTTTCAGTCAGAAGAAAGTAGAATAGTATAGAAAATAAGACCACACGCGTTTTTCCACCATTTTCGAGTGGCACTCTTCGGCCAATACTCCCACTCTTTTTTATCCCTAGCTGACCTAAATATAGAAAATCGAATTCATTTTCGTTGTGGTTCCTATTGCATGCAGTTGTCTTCATTAAAGTAGCCTTCCTACAGTAAATGTTCTCTCTTTACAGACGTCCTCCAATTCGATGACACTGAGTCTGGCCGTTTCCTCCATCCATTCAGTTCAGTCTATTCTATTCCAGTCTAGTCTATTGTGAGGATTGATCTGATGTATTACCTGTACCTACATTGATTTGATTATTGATGTGCTGATTTAATCCACGGTAATTCGGTACCTTACTTAAATCATCTACGCTGCTTGAGACGTCCCAATATACCTATTGCGGGTGCAACCTGTCAAGTGCCTTCAACCGAAAACAACATTGAATTTGACTGCTTTGACAAAATGCTTTTGTAGAGAACGATTAACAACATCACTTATCTTGGCCTAGCCACGCTCAGTTGTAAAATTTCTGTTGGATCGTAATCTCAGCATGGTATTAATTAAACCTTCTTGTCAAATTATTAGTCATCGCTACAGTGATAGTGACAGCTAACATCAATGATTTAAAGATCGTATTGCAACGTCTCAACTAATGCCGTCATATATATTGCCTTGATTAATTTAAGAAAAATTAAATACTTCGAATATTCCGAGTATTCAATTTCAAGTATACGAATAAAATGCAGTACAATCTATACTAAAAGGTTCAATATTTACCTGTAGGTGCCTCCTGGAAATTGTAATCGTCATGTAACATCTGACATAAATTAGAAACAATATTTGAGTGAGTTAATTCTACCCCTTTTGGTAAACCAGTCGTACCACTCGAGTAGGGCAAAACAGCTAAATCGCTGGGTAATACATCTACATCAGGTATATCTAGATTACTGTTCACGAGCTCATCAAAGTCGATGATTCCTGAAGGAAGGCTCTCATTTTGCTAAAAAAAAGAAATATATTGCAGGTATTATGCAATAAGGAATGAAACATGGTTAAATTAAATACAAAATTAACATCAAAGCTAGTTTTACAAGTCGTGCAAAGAAGGTAATGGAAAATGTATCTATAAATATTTCAAGCGTTAAGGAAGAAATATTAAATACAAAACTGAAACTGTACTCATACTTGCAAATTACCGTTAACCAGACGACTGTGTGGTGACATTTTCTGGCAGTAGCTATGCGTTGAGGTAATTATCACCTCATTTTTTTATTTATCTTCTTCTTCTTCTTACGATGCCTATAAGTTCCGGATGTTGGCTATCAACATGGCTATCCTGACTTTGCTTGCTGCTTTTCTGAATAGTCCGGTTGTCGATGTATTAAACCACTTTCTCAGGTTTTGAAGCCAAGATATTCTTCTCCCCGGTCCTCTATTTCCAACTACCTTGCCCTGAAGAATGAGATGCAACAAGCCGTATCTCCGTTCATTCCTCATAACATGGCCAAGATATTCTAGTTTGCGCTCTTTGATGGTGTTAATAATCTCGCATTTCTTGCCTATTCTACGTAGGACCTCAACATTACTCACACGATCCACCCATGAAATTCTTAAATACGTCTGTAACACCACATCTCGAATGCCTCGAGTTTTTTTAAAGAAGCTTCGGAAAGTGTCCAGGCCTCTACTCCGTATATTAACGTAGAAAATACATAGCATCTAATGAGAGAGATTTTGGTAGCAAGTGGTAAATCGTGACTTCTGAAAAGAGACTTCATCATTATCAACGCCAATCTCGCTTTTCCTATGCGTTGTTTTCCACTCTGTCAATTGGATGTTGGTTAACCAAAAGCTGTGTATTTGATATTTCGTGCTTACTGACTACCATGTACTTTGTTTTCTTCGTATTAAGATCAAGTCCTTGTTCTCTACTTATATCTAATATACGCGACATTATTCTTTGCAAACCGTCCAGACTATCCGCAAAAACTACTGTGTCGTCGGCATATCTAATGTTGTTTAGACGTATTCCGTTGACTAATACGCCTTCTTGTAGTTCGCCTAGCGCTTGCTCGAAGATATATTCAGAGTATATATTAAATAACACCGGGGACAGAATGCATCCTTGCCTCACTCCTCTATCTATGGAAACTGCCTCTGTCAATTGGTCATCCACTTTAATATTGGCTGTTTGGTTGTAATATAAATTATAGATGATTCTTAAGTCCCTATCATCTAACCCCACTTCTTTCAAGATGTTTATAAGTTTATGATGCTTAACTCTATCAAATGCCTTTTTGTAGTCGATAAAACAAGTATACACATCACAGTTAACATCCCTGCATCTTTGCACAAGCACTTGAACAGCGAATAGAGCCTCTCGGGTGCCTAAGGAATCGCGGAATCCAAACTGCGTCCATGATACTTGTTCTTCGCATTTTTATATATTCTGCCGTGTATCAGTTTCAAGAACGTTTTTATTTATAAGATTGGGAAAATATTTTATTTTTACATGCATTTTAAATCATGGTTATATTGTTATATATCCTTTGTCAAATTTATCATCATCATCATTACTGGCTCGAACCCCCTTTTTGGGTCTTGGCCTGTTCCAGGATTCTTCTCCATTCTGATCTGTTTCGTTCTTTTTTTCTCCAGTTTTTTTATTTTTCAGGTTGTTATATCATATCTAAGTATCGCAGCTTCGGTTTTCCTCTTGTTCTTTTTCCTACTGGCATCTGTTTGAATATTTTGTTTGGTATTTCGCCTTCTTCCATTCTTTCTACATGTCCTATCCAACGCAGCCGTCCTATTTTAATGAATGTTATAATATCCGGATCCTGGTATATTTTGTATAGTTCAGAGTTGTATCTTCTTCGCCATATTAGGTTTTCTTTTGTGCCCTTATATATGTGTCGCAAGATTTTTCTTTCCAAGGTGGCTAACCACGTTTCCTCTCTTTTAGTGAGTGTCCAGGTTTCTGAGCCGTATGTGAGTACCGGTCTTATTAGGGTTTTATATATTTGGCATTTTGTTTTTCTTTTGTCAAATTTATATCATTTTAAAAATTTTCCTTAACAAATTCAATGATTCAAAAAAATATACTAAAATTTAGTTTATTAACCAAAATTTTTGTTACCAAGATTTTTTTTATATACAGAATAAAAAAATTACAAAATTTATAAAAAGTAACCAAAAACTTATACACAATGTTCAAGACAAAGAAAAATGTCACATTTCACACATTTCTTTTGACACTTTTTGTCCTTTCCACGGGGACATACTCCACATCTGATTTTTGTTCACTGGTTCTTATTGGGAGGTCCTTGAGTGTCATTTCTTTTTAGTTTCGCCCTTATGTCTGATGGTATTCTTTGATTGTTACTTCGTTTTTCAATATATGGTTTAATTAGTGCCAAACCAAGTTCTTTTAAAAAAAATCTGCGTTTTAGTTTTTCAGTTGGCTTGTTATGTTGATAAATATCATAACCATTTATCGAGGCTATCGCTTGCTATTACGAGACGCATTATATAACGCAGACGTTTCGTCAAGCATATCCACGCCACCTTTTGTGTGATTATAAAAGTCTATAATCTCAGGTTTATTTGATTTGTGATCAAACTCTGTATTATGATGAAGTAAAGAAGTTACTAACACTATTTTATTTTTCGTTGGGATAAAAGACACCAAAGAAATCTTTTTTAAATCCGAAAATGGCGTGGTTTTCAGCTCTGTTCTTGGAATTCAAAAAGATTGTCGACATTTCCTTCTAGTTTTTACGAATGCTGGTAGTTGATCCAGTCGAGTGCCAGAATGCCAGTTGTCGAGTGTAACGTTGCGGTTAGTCTCACGTATTATATTTACAAGCCTGTTTAATACGTCAAACGATTGAGCCAACTTCTTCTTCTTCAGGTGCCATCTCCGCTACGGAGGTTGGCAATCATCATAGCTATTTTAATTTTTGAGACAGTAGCTCTAAATAGTTGTTTTGAGCTGCATCCAAACCATTCTCTCAGGTTCTTGTGCCATGAAATTCGTCTTCTTCCGATGCTTCTTCTGCCATCTATCTTTCCTTGCATTATGAGTCGCAGGATGCCATACTTCTCGCCCTGCATCACATGACCGAGATACTGTGGCTTTCTTTCTTTAATTGTAAGTTCAACTTCCTTCTCTTTACCTATTCTTCTCAGTACTTCATTGTTCGTAACTTTATCTACCCAGGAAACCCTCCTAATTCTTCTATAGGTCCACATTTCAAAGGCGTTAAGTCGTCTCATTGTGTGTAGATTTAACGTCCATGATTCCACTCCATAGTATAGTACACTGTAGACGTAACATTTTTTTAGGCGTACTTTAAGAGCTAATGTTAAATCTTTGCCACATAGGACCTTTTTCATTTTCATAAAATTAGAACGTGCTTTTTCGATTCTGACTTTGACTTCTGCAGTGTAGTCATTATTTTCTGTTATAAGTGTTCCTAGGTAAGTGTACTTTTTTACTCTTTCGATTTGCTGGCCTTTTACTGTCAAGATTTCGTTAGTATTATGGTTGTTTTTACAAATTTTCGTGAGCCAACATATACCACTAAATTTAAAATGTAGAATGTTTTGGCATCCATTAAAACACATAATTTAATGCCATATTTGGACGGCTTAATGGGAATATGTTGCCGAAAGAAGAACGTCCCTAACAGATTCTAATTTTTCGTCGATCGTCAAGTATCGACTAGGAATAAAATATTGTTGACAATCGGATACAAATCGATCAAAAACAGCTCGTACAGCTGCCAGTTTATCTACTCTTTTTCGTTCGTTCTCTATTTTTGATATTATCGAATCGTAGGCACTTTAGAAGTAATATATGGTAATATCATTGTTTAAATAGGACGTAATATAAATCTTTGCAGGGACATTGTTAGCCTGAAAATGTCAATTCCTGTTTCATCTGTAGCCAAATTTATGATGAATCTTATTCTTGTCATCGATTGATTTTTCATGTAGCATGGTAAAATATTTGGCCGGTGGTAGGATCTTCGCTTGTCATGTATTTCGTCTGGTTATAGCTCACTATAACCCGATTTTAATTTCTCTAGTTTCTTTTATTTGACAAATATGTCTTCTAATAGCAGTGATCTGGCTATTTGCTTTGGACGTTTTGCAAGCATTTTTCGAAATTTTTCTTCTTTTTCTGTGATTGCAGGTATCTCACTCTTATATTGACAGCTTGGTTTAACCTAGGGATGGGGAAACTTTTCATTTCACGTGCCACTGCTGCTAATAGTATATTACTTAGTATACTATTTTTTCTTCAAACGTAGCAATTTTCAACCATAAATAGTACAATTCATATGCTATTTTTACTCGAAATTAACTGTGACAACTATCAAAGTCGTCTAGATGTTAGAAATTAAAATAATTAAGTCGTCGGTGGGATTTGCGTCTCCCTGGTTACAGTTGTTTGACAGTTGTTTGCAATTATTAAAGACAGCTTATTGTTGTTGCAACCGCAAGCGCAAATTTAGTGCGAAAATGGAAAACCTAAACGAAATTGAGTCTGCGGCTAATAATGCAGTAGCACGTTTGGGGCCCTCCAAGTCCGGAATAAAGTATCGGTTAGCGTACAAGCACTTCCAAGAGTGGTGCGATACAAAAGGAGTACGGCAAGTTACCGAAGACGTTTTACTGGCATATTTTAATATAATGGAAAATGAAAATAAATGGAAATCTTCTACAATGTGGTCACGATACTCTATGATAAAATCCGAGTTAGTTATTAAAAAAAATGTGGATATAAGCAAATTTTTTAAGTTACGTGCCTTTCTGAAAAGAACAAGCGAAGGATATACTGCAAAGAAGTCTAAAGTTTTCACTAAAGACGAGTTTGATAAATTTTTGTTTGAAGCGCCAGATAAGTTGTATTTAGGATTAAAGGTAAAAAAATTATATTGCAAAGCATGTAGTATACTCTACTAAATTATAAAAATATTTCAGATTGTTTTGTTAATTGGGGTTACCGGCGCCTGTCGATGCGACGAAATAGTAAAAATGAAGACTGTGGACATTGAGGATAAAGAAAATGTAATAATTATCAAAATCCCAGACAGTAAAACACGACAAATTAGATCTTTTACGATAATTAGTCAAAACTACATTAAACTGTATAAAAAGTATGTATCACTGCGGCCTGAAAATTTCACAGAAAACCGATTTTTTATCAAGTACCAAAATGGAAAGTGTTACCGAAGCGTCATGGGAATACATTCGATCAGCGCAGTAGCCCAAAAAGTAGCTAGTTATTTAAATTTAAACGATGCAAGCGCATAAACGGGTCACTCTTTACGACGAACTTCAGCAACACTTTTAATTGATGGAGGCGGAAATCTAGAATGCCTCAAACGACATGGGGGCTGGAAATGAAGCACGGTTGCCGAAGGATATATAGAGGATTCAATAAGAAATGAGAACGATAATGCTCAAAAAATTTTAAACCCTCATGATTCGCCAACATCGGGAATGATTGCTGAAAGTTGTTCTCGACCATCAGTATCATCAACAATTACCAATGCGTAACAAGAGTCGGGAACATTTTTGCACGGTTTCAATTTTAAAAATGCCTCATTAACTAATTGTACTTGTTAATATTACTATAAATAAAAATGATATTTAATTCTTGCTAATGACATTTGTATTGTTGCTTTGTGACATGTTTCATATTGTTGCCATGACAACATTTTTCCCTCCGCAGTAAAGAACTGGGAAAAAAATTGCTGCCGGCGGAGACATCAAACTTTGACAGGATCAAGTTAGATAAGTAATGTCATCATTATTTGACGTTTGAAGAAAAAATGTTATAGTTGTAATTTCGAAAGTAAGAAAGAAATTATACCGTTTACAAACATGTGATTTGAAGTAAAATAAAACTCAGAATCAGGCTAATATGGGAGCGGACGGACAGTGGCAGTGGCGACGATACACCCACACACTACTCAGGGCCGGATTTTAACGCTTCGCGGGTCATCTCGTAGTTTTTCCATCCTTGGTTTAACCCATACATTTTACGTACCTCTAATCCGCTTCCCGATTAAGCTAATATTTTGGTTGGAGTTGGTAGATCGTCAAGCACTGGAGTCTTCTTCTATCATTGTGTCAATGCCAGTTAAATGGCATTTAAACCTAAAATTTGGCATTAGGTTTGCCGAGGAGTGAGTAATGAGAGGAAGAAATTTGAGATTTTGGCAGGATAATATTATGATTGATGTTTCTTCCGGGAAGAAAGAGAAGTTCGCATACACAGTGATACTAAATTACTGACAGAAAACTTTTTTTCTATCGGAATAACAATATATATTGCCGATCGGAATAAGATATATATTCTATCGGAATAAGACTGCATGGGTGTCGAAAAAAATTTGTCATAAAACATTTCAAATCATTACACAAGCAAAACTATTAAAATTGACATGCTTACCCATATAAAGAAAAAAAATTATACAGTCAATAGAATAGAATCATTAAAAATAATAAACTTTAAAAAATGTATTTATTCATTACTTTAAAAAATCACATAAAATGACATCAATAATCTAATCTTCAAATAAAATTGCGGCTAGTCAAAAAGTGAATTAATTGTTACTTAAAATTTTATAAATGATAAATAAAGGATTATGGACGACAATTTGTTAACCCAAAAAGCTTTTAATGGAAAAAAGGATCTAATAAAACTCGATACAAATCATCATCATCATTATCAACCTGTATGAGTCCACTGCTGGACATAGGTCTCCCTCAGCTCTTTCCATCTGTCTCTGTCTTGTGCTGCTTGCATCCAGCTATCAGCATCAGTTTATCTAGTTGGTGGGCGTCTTCTGCTCCGTATTGCTTCTTGCCTTGGTCCCCACTCTAAAATCCGTTTTGTCCATCGGTTGTCTGATAATCTGGTAACGTGTCCTGCCCAATTCCATTTTAACAAAGCGATTTTTTCGATGACGTCTGTTGATTTTGTTCTACGACCTATTTCTTCGTTTGGGATTCGGTCTCTCAGAGAGACATCCAATATCTGGTGCTCCATAATCTTATTCTCAAAACACTCATCCTCATTCGCAGTATGTGAGTTTTCACCACGCAACTGTACTTGAAAACCTTATTCTTTAACGTCTGCTGCCATCACAGTACAAAACTGAAAATGACTCAAAACTGGGAATTTGGGTATTATATATACCCTTAAGTCAGACAACCTACCAAGCATTAACATAAATAACTTGAAAGAAAGAAAGTGTATCTCTGTTTATAATACTCAACGAGTTTGGTGGCCTAAGAACTAAGTATATTTAACTTAATCTAGACACACGCATTAGTGATATGGGAACTAAAAAATAGTCATGGTCATAGGCATAAAGACGGTCTACAAGATCTTATAGGTACAGCACAGTCAAAATTTTGAGGCAGAAAACTAGAAATTTAAAACGCTACACTGCATAGAATTGAATACTGCTCATAATAAAAGAAGTTAACAGCTACAAAAGTTAACAGTTACACAGAAATACTTACCGTTGATTTAATTGCTACAATTGGAATATTAGTTTTCATTAGATCCAAGCTAGTTTTTACTGTACCTATGGATGGTGTTTGAGTTATTATTACTTTCGCAGATGAATCTTGAAGCTGTCGTGCTATTTCCACTAAAAATTATCATCAAAGACATCAAAGTTAGAATTTATAATAAAAGTTAACTTGATATATCTATATATACACACACTCAAAAATGTTTTGCATATTATCTGTAACGCCACTGAACGTTTCTCATTTGAAATTTTTTGCACTGTTTTCTTTTTGTCTACTAAAATAATGTATTTATTGCTTGTTTTTTGTTTCTTAATCGTCGCAAAGATTCTCAGTATTCATATTATGTTCATCAGTTTTCGAAAACCGATATTTGTAAAAATTGGTTTGAGTTTTATTCACTTTGTAGTAAACAATATGAATAGACAAGTGATATTTAAGTTCAACAGAGCTAGAATCGTTACTTTGATTGAGGTAGGCCACACACAAGTCGACATTGCTGTCCGGGTTGGAGTTAATCAGAGTGATGTGTCTCGGATTGTGAAAAAATATCGAGAGACGAATTCTGTTAGCGATCGTCCAAAAAGCGGAAGACCCAAAACTACTACCAATGTCCAAGAACGCTTTTTAACGTTAACTGTCCGGAGAAACCTCACTATGACTGCTCCAGCTCTTAGAAGAGAGCTCCAGCAAGCTCATAATATTGTAATTTGCGATCAAACTATTAGAAACAGGTTACATTTGGCGAATTTATTTACAAGAAGACCATTATTTGTACCAAAGCTTACGTTAGAGTAGAAAAGGACTCGACTGGAATGGGCCAATGAACATTTACAATGGCATGATAACAGATGGGGAAACGTGTTATTTTCTGATCAAACCAAAATTAGCCTTTTGTCGGATAATCGCCGAATTAGGATTTGGAGGAACCCAGGATAGACTTAACCAAGCTGTCCAAAGAGTCCCATATCAAGGTGGCTCCATAATGTTTTGGGCGGCATCATGCTAAATAATAAAACTCCTTTAATTCCTACTGTTGGTAACAAGAATGGACAAATTTATATTGATACCATTCTTAGGCCTGTTGTACGCTTGTGGCGAGGAGCTGTTGGTGCAGAATTTATTTTTATGGACGACAATGCGCCTCCCCATCGTATGAGACGTGTGGCAGATTTTTTAGAGACAGAAGATATCCCATTGAGCACGGATGGGATATGCTCAAAAGAAAAATTCAGTCTCGGCAGCCACCTCCAAGGACACTACAAGACCTTAGAATAGCAGTGATTGAAGAATGGGGTACCATGGACCAGAACTACATTAATACACTTATAAGAAGCATGGGACATCGCATTCAGTGTTGCATTGATGCAAGAGGTGGAAATACGGTATATTAAGTATTAGTTCCTATATCTGTACAAATTTAAAAAATATATTTATAATACATATTATAAATAATGATAATAAATTGTTAATCCTTTAAATTTTGTTTGTTGTTTTTTTCAAAACATACAATTTTATATATATATATATATATATATATATATATATATATATATATATATATATATATATATATATATATATATATATATATAATAAAGAATTTTGTTAAAAAAATAGATTTTACCAGATTAGGTATTTTTCGTTGAATATTTCCTACCTGGAGTGTATATGGGATTCAATGTGGTTGCAGTTAATCCAGCATCTAGTATGCCAAATATTTTAATTGCATACTCGGCTTTGTTTGGCGTGAAGATCGCCACCACATCTCCTTTTTTTAATTTGAAAATATGTCTAAGAGCTTTACTTAAATTTTTACTTTTCTTTTTAATTTCACCAAAAGTATAACTTCTTCCTGTCGTAGCACACACCTAAAACAAGAATACAACTATTAAATATTAACGAATATCACAGTAAAGAGAAATGTTCAAAGCAATGAAAGAGCTAGTAAATTTAACAAAACTAACTTTTAAAAAAGTTGAATGTAGAGTACGAATTCTGGTGCAACTGTCTGAACTTTTTAAAATAAACAATGGGCTGCGCCAGGGAGACCCTCTTTCCTGTATACTGTTTAATCTGGCTCTAAAAAAAGAATATGTATGTTTCAAATTACAACCACTGCTTCAATATATAATAAATCAGTGCAAATATTTGCTGATAATATCAATTTTGTTGGAAGAACGGAAAACGCTGTACGAGAGGCGTATGTAGCATTAAAAGAATCAGCTACAAAAATGGGTTTAATAATAAACACCAACAAAACGAAGTATTTAAAAATAAGTACGCAACCACAAATCCTACGACCACTTGTAGAAAACGACGTCATCGAAGCAGCGAACGAATTTGTATGCTTGGGAGCGCTCCTTAACACTGAAAATAATACTACCGCAGATACAATCCGGGGTGTAGAGTTGTGTTATAGAGGTAGCACCTTTTATCGGAACGACCACATCAAGCGTCATAGACAGGAGATGGTTCTTGATAACTGATCCTCATAAGACAACTTACTCTCACTTATGGCTCCACGTGCCACACCCCGGGCAACTGCATTGGTCTGCAGGCTAAACTAAGTGAGGGTAGCCAGATATGGCGATAATATCACCGCCACAGTGATAGCCGGGTAACGGATAGAAACTCCTTTGGATAGTCCTATCAGGGAAAATGAATCAATCCCTACTCTCCGCAGATTCCAGGGGTTTCCTGACCCGAAAAACTAGTACCTGCTTAGGATCCCTTAGGGACCCCAGGGTCACGGATGAAGTCCACAACAGTAGCCACGGAGGAGAGGAATACCTTTGGTACGGTGTGAATGGCGGAAGTGGCAATCCCTTAATTTTAGAGATTGTATAAAATCCTAATGAACAGAATCGAATGATTACCGGAAGAAGTAATCTCCCACTTGTTGGTCAATAGCTTAGGGTGAAAGAACTGACAAGTAGTAGGGCATTTCATTGCCCTGGAGTTGAGAAATTGGCTCCAAAGGCGAAAGAACTAATTTGAATTAGTCAACGGCATTGGAATGCAGAAGGCAATGGGAAACCACTGCATTAAAGGCTTAACAGAGCATCCTTAGTAAAATCACAATGGACAGTACAAACACAGAATTGGCCCGTAGTGCCGGGCACTCCTTTAATGGAGAGAGGGTGCTAAGAATCCCCCGAAGGAACAAAATATTAGCAAATGCAACGAAAATATTTGGAACCTGGAAGGTCCGAAGTATGTTAAGGCCAGGAAAAACAGCCAACATCATAAAAGAAATAAGACGACTTAATATAGATCTATTAGGGTGTAGTAAAGTTAGATGGCCGAACAACGGAAAAACCGAATCAGACGAGCATCACATATACTATTCAGATGATAACACAACAAATAATAGAAATGGCATTGCAATTATTATTAGGAAAGAATGGGATGATGCGGTTGTAGGATTTCTCCCAATCTCGGATAGAGTAGCTTTGTTGAAAATAGATGCAAGACCAAGCAACCTTAATATCTTACAAATTTATGAACCGATATCGGATAGTTCAGAGCAGGAGATTGAACATTTCTATGAAGAATTAAGGAATGCATCGAAAAATATGAAAAAAGAAGAAGTCAGTATAATCATGGGAGACTTTAATGCCAAAATTGGAAAGGGTACAGTAGAAGGCATAATAGGAGAGTATGGATTGGGTATACGGAAAGAAAGAGGAGAGCGACTGTTACAATTTTGTCAAGAAACAGATAATGTAATCATGAACAGCCAATTCAAACTACCAGCTAGAAGGCTATATACCTGGAGTTCTCCCGCCGATAGCCCGCAACAAATAATTAGAAATCAAATAGATTATTTTCTAATAAATAAAAGGTTTCGTAATGCGGTTACTTCAATAAAAATCTATCCTGTAGCAGATATCAACTCCGACCATAACTTATTGCTTGCTGAACTGAGAGTAAGAATGAAAAAAACTAGAAAGTTGGGCGTTATAAGGACGGTGAACATACAAAACTGATACAAAGCGTAAAACAACAAATGTAAGAAGAAATAAACACAAAATTTAACGACATTGCAACACATAATGGGAAAGATATAGATACAATGTGGAACGAGATCAAAGATGTATTAGTAACAACAACAATAAACAACATCACACAGGAAAGACAAATAAAACAACCATGGATGACACATCAGATTTTAGAGCTTATCGAGCAAAGAAGAGAGTTTAAGAATAAAGACGTAGAAAAGTACAAGGAACGCCACAAAAAGGTACTTAAAGAAATAAAATTAGCAAAGGAATCCTGGCTGCTAAAGGAATGCTTAGAAATAGAGATCCTACAGAAAAAACATGATATATTCAATATGCACAGGAAGATCAAAGAAATGGCAAGAATATATAGAACAACAATGCCCACTGCACTGTTTGATAAAGATGAAAACATACTATTCAATACACAAGAAAAACTGGGCAGATGGCAGGAACATATAGCAGAACTGTTCAGAGACAACCAACACGTTGAAGTATATGACAAAGTCGAGAATGGACCAACAATAACAAAATCAGAAGTAAGATCTGCTATAAGTCGTCTAAAAAACAACAAAGCACCAGGATCTGATGGAATATATGCTGAGGTATTAAAATTGATAGAAGATAATCAACTTGATATTATGACAGAATTATTTAACCGAATATATGAAACAGGAACTTTACCAAAAGATTGGTACATGTCCATATTTATAATACTGCCAAAAAAAGCAAATACTAAGAAATGGGAAGAACACCGAATCATTAGCCTCATGAACCACTCACTTAAAATATTCTTAAACATCATCCATGCTCGCATATACCAGAAATTGGAGGAGGGTATTGCTGATATACAATTTGGATATCGCAGCGGTCTTGGCACAAGAAAAGCACTTTTTAGCATACAAGTATTGATACAACGAGCAAGAGATGTTAATACAGATGTCTTTGCCTGTTTCATTGACTTCGAAAAGGCAGACAAAGTACAGCATGAGAGGCTTATTGAAACTTTGCGAATCGCAAACATCGATGACAAGGATATAAGAATAATAGCCAATCTCTATAGGAAACAAGTAGCCAAGATTCGAGTAGACAATCAATTATCCGATGAAGTCCAAATACAAAGAGGAGTACGACAAGGTTGCATACTCTCGCCTTTGCTATTTAATGCGTACTCTGAACATATATTTCGAGAAGCTTTGGGAGAAATGACTGATGGCGTGATTGTTAACGGTGAAGTAATAAATAATCTAAGATATGCAGACGACACTGTCCTTGTTGCGGATAGTGCTGAAGGATTACAAACACTTATAGATCAAGTAGTTAACATCGGTAAAAAATATGGAATGAAACTTAATAATAAGAAGACGAAAATTATGATCATAAGCAAAAACCAAGATATACATGCAAAGTTTGCTTACAGTTTTGCATACAGATGCAGAACGATAATGAATATCTTAGTGTCGTGATTATGGGTTTAAATTTATATACTATAAACAGAAGAGACATAAAACTAACTATATTTTTTCTTCTTCTTCTTCTTCTTCACGCGACTAGGATTACTCCTGTTTGTCTTGCTCTTATTCTGTTTCAGTCGTTGTTGACTGTACATTATCTTTCCACCTTTTTGGCGGCCTTCCAACGGGTCTTCTGCTATATGTCTTGTTGTTTTTACAGATGTTCGCTAATCTATCTAGTCTCATTCGGTGTGGCTGTCATCTGAAGGTGGTTCATTCTTCTTCTTCTTCTTCGCGAGACTAGGATTATTCCTGTTTGTCTGCCTCTTATTCTGTTTCAGTCGTTGTTGACTGTACATTATCTTTCTACCTTTTTGGTGGCCTTCCAACGGGTCTTCTGCTATACGGCTTGTTGTTTTTGCATTGTTCGCGTATACTTTTGTTGGTGCATATGTTAGGAGTGGTCTTACTGTTGTCTTGTATACTTTCATTTTGCTTTCCGTGGTCAGATATTTGTTTCTCCATATGGTTTCTCGGAGACAACCACTTACTCTTGCCGCTTTTGATGCTTGCCTTGAGGTCCCTGTTCTTATATCCCTGTCACTAGTGATCTCTACTCCTAGTTAATTGAATTTCATTACTTGTTCTACAATTTTGCCGTCTATTTCTAGTTTGCATCTACGCGGCTCCTTACTGATCACTATACATTTAGTTTTTTCTACTGATATTCTCATGTTAAGTTTGTTTGCTGTGATATTGAAGGTGGAGCTGCCTTTGTAGGATATCTTCGTTATCAGCAATTAGTACTGCATCATCGGCATAGCATAGGATCGTGATTTTATGCGCTCCAATGTGGTATCCGTGTCGTTTTCTTACTTCATGAATTATTTGATTCATCACCATATTGAATAATAATGGGCTGAGCGAGTCTCCTTGACAGATTCCTTCTTTTAGTTCTATGCATTCTGTTTCCCCTGTTGGCAACTATATTTCATGAATAAAAATTTTACAGAAATCTGTTAAGGTGTGGATTTGGAAAATAAACAGTCGTACTTTACTACTAATATAAGGCTTTATTGCCTATAATATACATACTAAACAACTAAACGAACTTAAGCCTAGAGCGATGCTTCTTACTACAACTACGGCATTAAACTAGTTGACATTTCTGTCTGTCATGCCAACCCATAAAACTATGGGTGCGTTCCACTTACAAAACACCAATACATATACTGCGTATACAATATAAATGTATTACATTCTCAACACGCCTGCTTTTACGCTACATTTACATTGTATTTACATTAATTCAATTTTAACATACTTCGAAATTTTTCAAATTTATCTTGACCCAAGGACTTCGTAAAAATATCTGCAATATTATCATCAGAACCTACTTTAACCACATTTATAATATTGTCTTTAACATATTCATTTACATAATGATAATGAATTTCAACATGCTTAGAATTTTTTGTAAAATTGTCATATTTAGCTATACTAATCGTACCAGTGTTATCTTTATAAACATCAATTGGCTTTATTTTTTCAATATCAAATATTTTCAACAATTCTTTTACAAATATTAATTCACTTACTGCTTCTGACAATGCTACATATTCTGCAAAAGTTGAAGCTTTTGTAACGCTTTTTTGTTTTCTAGATTTCCAATAAATTACATTACCAAACAATCTTATTACAAAACCAGTTGTAGATTTTCTATCTATATTCTTTAATTTCACCAATATCTTTCATTTTAAATTTTTCTGATAATAAAATTTTAATCAAAATCAATAAATCATCAACATCAAAATTTATCTAGGCACTAGTACCCTTGAACTTTCTTTTAAACCGTATAAAGCTTTAACTAATTTACAAACTTTACTTGATCCATCCTCATAACCCTTAGGTTGTTTAATATAAACTTCAGAAATTACTTTGCCATTTAAAAAGGCTGTTTCAACATCCATTTGTTCAATTACTAGGTCTATTTGACAACAATATGACGATAAAATCTTTAATGTTTTTTAATTTTAGCCACAGGTGAATAAATGTCATCAATTTCATCAGTTTGTTGAAAACCTCTTACAACCAATCTAGCTTTATAAGTATTATCAGACTTTTTAGTATAAAGCCATCCAGAATATTTTTGTTTGTATCATTTTTAACCAATTTCCAAGTTTTATTTTTATTTAAACTATCAATTTCTTTGTTCATAGCTTTTTTCCAATACTTACTTTCATTAGAATTTATCGCCTCTTCAAATGTATGTGGTATATCAGTTCTACACATATTTACAAAAATACTACTATTATATACATAATAATCATCAAATTTCTTTGGATGATTTTTGGCTCTGTGAGATTTAGGTAACTCAGATTCATTTTCATTCACACTATCATCAATACTTTCATTTGCACTTTCAAAAGTTTCATCTATTGAATCATTTTTAGAATTTTCATAATTTTTATCAGGGTAAAACTCTTCATTATTGGTGCCAGCAAAGGCACCAGGATTTGATAATATTCACCCTGAATTCCTAATAAATTGTGGCAAGTATACAAAAGTTTGGCTGGCTCGATTTTTCACAGATATCACGGTAACTGGAAATATTCCACAAGAACTAAAGCGCTCTAAGATAATAGCCATACTAAAGCCGACAACCTAAAAAACTACAGACCAATTGAGCTTCTCTCTGCCATCTACAAACTATTAGAGAGGCTTATATATAATGAATCAGTACAAAACTGTTCCAGGCGATCCCAGTCGAACAAGCGGGTTTTCGACCAGAACGAAGCTGTGCAGACCAGGTAATGGCACTCAACACCTACATCGAAGCGGGTTTCCAAAGAAGACTTAAAACTTCAGCGGCATTTATTGATCTCTCGGCAGCTTACGATACAGTATGGAGAGAGGGCCTTATATACAAAATTCTCCGTGCCATCCCCTGTAAACCAATAGCACGCCTAATAGATAGCATGCTCAACGACCGAATGTTTCAAGTAGTGATGGGCACAGATATCAGCCTACCAAAGAAACTTAAGAATGGCCTACCACAGGGGTCAGTGCTCTCTCCACTACTATTTAGCTTATACCTAGCAGATATGCCGGAAACACAGTCAAGAAAGTTCGGATACGCCGATGACCGGGCCCTCGCTACACGATGCAGAATACTAGAAACGTCTGAAGAAGTTCTGACGGCAGACTTATATACATTGGGCAAATATTTTCGCAATTGGCGACTTCAACCAAATGCATCCAAAACAGAAGTTAGTTGCTTTTACCGAAACAATAAACTTGCTGGAAAGGAACTCAACATACGGTTTGAAAATACCACACTTACCCACAACAAAACACCGAAGTACCTGGGCGTAACACTAGACAGAACGCTATCATTTAAAGAGCATTTAACAAAAACTGCCCAAAAGTTGAGTACAAGAAATAACATTATACAGAAGCTCTGCGGTACCACCTGGGGAGCATCGGTTTCCACTCTCCGCTCTACTGCCTTAGCCCTTGTTTTCTCGACCGCTGAATATTGTGCTCCAGTCTGGTTACATAGTCCACACGTAAAAAAGGTCGACAATCAGCTGCACAGCACTATGAGGATGATAGCTGGTACAATTAAATCAACTCCCACCCAATGGCTTCCAGTATTAAGTCACATCCCACCTCCACATTTACGACGAGTCGACGCACTTACACGTGAATACAAAAAGATCATGAACAATATAAACCTGCCGATCCACCAAGATACCGAGGATGCACGAAATACCCGTCTCCGTTCTAGAAAACCACCAATGAAAACGGCAAGAATGATACATGAGGAGTTCAACATCACGAATGCATGATCCCAAGAATGGAACGAATGGCAAAATAACATGCCCTGCATTACCCACAAGCCACTAGGTTTTGATCTTCCACGAAAAACATGGTCCACTCTAAATAGGATCCGAACCAGACATGGCAGATGTGCATACATGCTACATAAATGGGGAAAGAACCCGTCTCCTCAATGTGACTGTGGGGAGAACCAAACCATCGACCACATTATTCAAGAGTGTCCCTCAAGATCCTACAATGGTAGCCCTGAAGACTTCCTGTTTGCAACTTCAGAGTCAATTGATTATATAAATACACTTGATGTTTGTTTGTAACTATTTAAAGTTTGTCAAATACCTATATTACCAGTGTTTGTGTATTTGTTCTAAATGTGTTGTAATTGCCATACGATAGATAAATAAATAAATCTTCATTATTATCATTATCTAGCAACAATGACTCTGCCATTTAATAATACACGATAACCAACATTACTATAACCAATTAAAATTCCCATATCAGCTTTCTTATCCCATTTAGAGATTCTCTTCTGTTCTGGTCTTCGTACAAAAACTTTACTCCCATACAAACGCAAATTAGAAACATCAGGTTTTTGTCCAAAAACTATTTCATATAAAGTTTTCTTTTCAATCGTATCAGATAAAGTACGATTTTTCAAATAAACCGCAGCACAAACTATTTCAGGCCAATATTTTTTATCAACATCTGCTTCAGCCAACAAACATCTTGACATATCCATTATAGTTCGATTAAACCGTTCTGCCGCTCCATTTAATTCATGTACGTATGTAGGACAAATATCAATTACTATGCCCCTTTTTTTGCAAATCTGTAAACTTTACCGTTTAAATATTCTTTCCCATTATCATATCTTAAAATCTTTATTTTCTGTCCAGTCAAATTTTCACTTTCATTCATATACTCATTCAAACAATCACATACTTCTGCTTTTGATTTTATAACATTTACTTTAGAAATCTTACTAGAATCATCAATGAAAGAAACAAAATAATTTTCATCTTTAAACCCAGTAGTTCGAAAAGGCCCACAAACATCAGTATGTACAATCTCTAAAATATCTTTAGCTTTTTTTCTACTGTTTACAAACGGAATATTATGAATTTTACTTTCAATACAAATCTTACATTAATTTCATAAATTCAGATTCAAACTCTTTTGGAATTCCATTCAACAGTTGATCTTTAGATAAAATATTCAAATATTTAAAATTTACATGACCTAACAAACGATGCCATTTTTCCATTTGATTCATATTATTCATATCTTTATTTGCAATATTTACATGTAATTCAACTGATTTTAATTTACTTTTCATAACATATAAACCATTATTTTTTAAGACAATTGCTGTTATATTACCAAATTTATCAAAAATTTTTGAAATATTACCTTGAGAAATAATCTTATTATTTTCTGGTGTTTTATTATAACTTATCAAATTTGATTTCATATCTTTAACATAAAAAACATTTTGCACATCTACTAAACTCTTTTTTCCAAAAACATCAAAATAACTTAAAACATTTCCAATTTTAGTAGCTTTTACAACCATATTATTTCCTAAATAAACATTAATGGGAGTAATTTACATTTATCAAACAATTTTTCATCATCAATAATGTGATCTGTACAACCACTATCCAAAAGCCATTTTATTTCAATACAATTTACATTACCTATTTCAGTATTTTGCGCATTAACTGGCGGCGCATTCTGAGCAACTGTTGTAGAGATAGTGCAAACACTTCTGACCATGGAGCTGCGCGAAGGCGGAGTCAAAATTCACGTAAAGGTGGTTCTATTGTAAACCAAATTTTGTCCACTGCGCCGTGGTCAGGGGTATTTGCACTATATCTAAGCCAAGCACTGTTCCGCTCTTCGTTCTTCTGTCCTTGTCGGTTGAATCGCTATGCACTTGTTCCAGGAGTTCCGCGCTGCCCACGTAAGTGGCCATGTCCCCTGATGTAGCTTTTGCTTCCGGCTTCTTGTCGACCTCGCGTTTCTCTCCACGAGCCTCTGCTGTTTGTCGTGTGTCCGCCATTACCCGACGCTTGATTGACACCATAATGAAATTACCAATTGAAATGACCAACTTCGCCACATTGGAAGCATGATCGATCCTGTCGACCTTTATTTACCAAAAATCTACTGGATTTTCTTCCAAAATCATTTTTTGATTTTTTAATTCGGATATCATAACCTTAGCTTTTACGTAGTCTGCAGTTTGATCCTCTTCTTTTAATGTATCTATTAAATCACCAACGTCTCATACGCTAAAGTTACTACTTAAAGTTACTACTTAAAGTCATCCATAACCGAATATATCACAAACTGGACATAGACGTTAATAATACACAATTTGGTTTTCGCAAAGGCCTAGGAACACGTGAAGCTCTTTTTTCACTTAATATACTAATACAAAGATGCCTGGACGTCAATCAAGATATATACGCATGTTTTATTGACTATAATAAAGCATTCGATAAAGTACGACATAAACATTTAATGAATGTCCTGAAATCAAAGAAGATTGACTACAACGACCTCAGGATCATATCAAATTTATACTATAAACAGCGAGCAAAAGTACGTGTTAACGAACAGCTGTCAGAAGAAATTGAAATTAGATGTGGAGTAAGACAGGGATGCGTATTGTCGCCAATTCTTTTCAATGCCTACTCCGAAGAGGTCCTGAAAAAAGCTCTTGAGGGTGAAACAGCTGGAATAAAGGTAAATGGAGTTCCCATTAACAACATTAGATATGCAGACGACACTGTGATCTTAGCCGAAAACATTGAAGATCTTCAGAGACTGGTGACCAGAATAGCAGAGTATGGAAAAGAGTATAGTCTAACAATGAATGTCAAGAAGACGAAATTTATGAGAATATCGAAAACTCAAAGAAATAACGAGAATCTTCTAATAAACGAAACCAACGTCGAACAAGTGGACAAATATGCATACCTGGGAACAATGATTAACTCCACAAATGATTACAATCAGGAGATAAAAATAATAATAGAAAAGGCTAGAGCAAATTTCAACAAAATGAGAAGAGTTCTATGTACCAGGGATTTAAAACTGGAACTAAGAGTTAGGTTGGCGAGGTGCTATGTTTTTTCGACTTTATTTTATGGAATGGAATCTTGGACCTTGAATGCGACATCAATGAAAAAACTGGAATCATTTGAGCTGTGGGTGTACAGAAGAATTCTGAAAATATCATGGACAGAACACGTCACAAACAAAGAGGTTCTGGGAAGGATGAACAAAGAAATGGAAATTTTAAATTCAATAAAAACAAGAAAATTAGAATATCTCGGACATATTACACGTGGAGAGAAATACACCTTGCTCCAACTGATTATGCAGGGAAAGATCCAAGGAAAGAGAAGCATAGGGAGGCGTAGGATGTCATGGCTGCGCAACCTGAGAGAGTGGTACGGATGTACATCAAATGAACTTTTCAGAGCAGCCGTCTCAAAAGTCCGAATAGCTATGATGATTGCCGACCTCCGCCGCGGAGATGGCACTTGAAGAAGAAGTTTAAATCACCAACATAACTGTACGACTCTGGCAACCTGTTTAACATATAGTTCAATTTTTCCTTATCCGACACATTAGCACCCGCGCTTTTTAACTCGTTTATAGCTTTTTCGAAGTCACTAAAAATGCTGCACAGTCTCCATAATTGTTCAATTTTAATCTCTCCAAGTTATTTCTACATACTATATGCAATGCCGTTGACTCTTTCAAATATAAATTATCAAACTTCTTTATCATCTCATACGCCGTATTTTTTTGTCGATATACTCCATCTGTCTATCCGATATTGCACCATATTTATAATTCATTGCTTTTACATCATCGTCATCCGAGTCTGTATCATTTTCATTTTTCGGTCTCGTTATCACAGCATCAACTTCTTCATTTTTAAAAATAGCATAAGACGTTTTTTCCACATTTTATAATTCTCTCCATCGAATAGAGGAATTCTAAAATCACTACTACCGGCCATCTTGTATCACACTTTTTTCAAACTGCACCAAACTTTTTCTGTTGTAAAAGGTACGACTTTTTAACCACAGACCTCTGCTACCATGTTAAGGTGTGGATTTGGAAAATAAACAGTGCAATGCTACAACTACGGCATTATGCTCGTTGACATTTCTGTCTGTCATGCCAACCCATGATACTATGGGTGCGTTCCACTTACAAAACACCAATATATGTATATACTGCGTATACAATATAAATGTATTACATTCCCAACAAAATCCTCAATAGGTTAAAGATAAAAAAACGTAGGTGTAAAGTTAATATTCTTAATAAGTTTCATATATTCTTAAGCAAACGGTTTTCCATTAAAGTCCATTTCCAACAATTAAAATACTTTAGGCATGATATGAGAGCAGACACAGAAAACACGGCAAGACTTACTACCAAAGGCAAGGAAGAAAGCCGAAGATCACGAGAAAGATTCCCAACAAGTTGGAACAACCACATTACAGGAATTTGCAAAAGACCTATGCACGAGTTGAGAGAAATAACCAGAGACAGAGATCTTTGGAGACGAACAATACAAGTCATCACAATGATCACTACAATCTCTCCGGAGGATCAGGATTGAAAAGAAAGAGATACTCTAATACACCTGATCTTATACAAATTACTTACAAGTTTATTAAATAAAAAATATTTGGACTGTTTTGTCAAAAATTATTAATCTTAGTTTACTACTTTTCTGAATTTTAATAGACTGTTGCAAAGGCAGTCTACACCTGGCTGTCTATTCTTTCCTTATTTAATTAATTTTCAAGAGATAAATATGAACTACCTTGTTGATCAAAACAAACTGGTACTTTGGAAACAGCACAGCTTACTTTTTCCACGACTTTAATAATTTTTCTTTATATTTTACTTGGGACCAATATAATCTAGCCATGCCCATAACAAAAATTGTTAGCCGGAAAATAGGAATCCTCTTCGAAATCTTGTTATGATAGTCGGGAAAATTATTTGATGAACAACAAATATTTTCCAGATTTAGCCATACGGCTCACACTCCCATTAATAATAAAAGTCACTCATCCCAGATACCTGCGGTATCAAATGGATTGAGCTCTGGTCGGACTCTTTCCATGTTATAGAACCCTAGGTTACTGGGTACGTCGGAAGTACTTATTTCCCAAAAATTTTCTTACGCATCTAGATGTTAAAAGCAGTACTGCTTTCTACATGGTTCTATAGAAATGTCCACATAGTTGTTTTATGTTCTCTGAGAGGCTGTTCGGAAAATTTTCAGTGATAGAGATAATAATAGGTTCTTGATCTTGGTTCTTTCCATTCGCCATTCTCTTCTTATTTTTGTATTATCAGAACTTTGTACCAGGCGATTTTTTCGTTGTATTATCGCTGTACTATTAGTGTATGTCTAATAAGTTTATTAACTAGTATGAAATCCAGTCTATTATGTGCCATTGGTTGATCTGTGAACACAGTGCGATCCCAGTAAAGTTTATAGTTTTAGTAGTCGTTTTCAAGCATTCAGTCAGGGACATATTGATAATAAGGAAGATGGTCGGTTTGGAGAAGTCCCAGTTTGCTAGCTAGTTATTGGTGGAGAATCTTTCCTACTGAATCATGGAGTTTTTTGTAATCAGTTCCGACAAACGCCTTGCAGCCCCCGTAATATGTTGGATGGTTTCTTGGGCTTGACATCCATATCAGCATTTGTCGTTTTGGACCTGAGGGTCTTTGACAATATATTTTAGATAATTTTTAATTAGAATAACTTAATCCTGAATAGCAAGTAGAAAACTCTCTGTCTCTAGAAATATCTTTCCTGATACCAACCGAGAGTTCGACGCTCTCTATTGTCGACATATTCTTAGCTGATCTCATTGAGATATCGCTTAAGCAGATGTTTACTCTTCCAGGTGCGCATTTTATCGTATTTAGTTAGTTGGGTTACGCGAATTTCTTGTTCCCTTAAGTTAAGCGGCGTTATACTACACTACATGGATGGTGTTTTTGCGCCTTTGTGATAACTGTCCTGTCTATCCGCCGAAGACTTTCTATATCTGTCAAATATTATTATAACTGATATTATTATTATAATATCAATATATTATAATATAAATTATATTAGTATTGTTAAATTGGATGATGCATATGATGAATTAAAATACTGACACTACTTCTCAAATCAAGAATTTAATCGATGTCCCACCAATATCTTCGGAATCAAAAAACTGCTACTATTTATCTTTCGATATTCTTTTCATCTTTTTACTTTCTACCAATCTCGTCCTATCGCTTTTCTATCCACCTCTTTGATAAATTTCAAAATATCGGTTTTTCCCTATAAATTTCAACCCATAGTTCACAATCTATGTTGTTCCCAAATTCGTAGCACTGACAAATTACTTATTAGAACTATGGCTTTTTGTAAAACCTAGATAGCTTATCGAATGAAGTCCACTAGAATTTGATGGTCAACGCCCTTTGGCTTATCAACATCAGAGAATGTAACCTATAGAGTGTTCTAGTGATAAGATGTAATGTATTAGTAAAATAACTAAGTTAAGTATATGATTTTATAAAAGTTTAAAATGTAAACAAAACACTTCAATTTAAATTATTTTACATGAATTCAAGTTCATTTAAATGATAGTGAATTTATTGTATGTGTCCATGAAATTAGTCAAATCTATCGGCTAAAATATCTTATTCCGGGAAAAATTAAAAACAAAATTACCAATGCAAAATTAAAAATAACTGTAATAGAAATTTATTTAAAAAAAATCCTGTAATGTGTGCTGCAATAACTTGTAATTGTAGAATTTGTATTCCCTTTTTTTTTTTTAATTTTAATGTACGGTAATATTTCATGCAATATTGAATTGCGGTGGAGGAGTAATAATCCTCATCCTTTAAAGAACCCCATATAAGGACCCCAGTCTAGCAAACTTCTATGTAATAACAGGCAAAAAATAATATAACAATTTATTATCAGAAAAAAAACAGAAGAAGTTAATACAACACATGAAGAACAGATTAAACTTCAAGAAGATTAAGAAAAAGCTATGGTTACCGAAAATATCGCAAGAACAGTAGTTATGTTATTAAAAAATTATAGAACAAGTAGTTCTAAAGCAATATATTATACTGAACATCTCACATGTGAAATCTAGGTGTACCTATATTCGTTTTGCGAGTTATGCCGTTTTATTATTTCTCAAAACCGGAAGCAAGTATTTCCGTTTTGACAATTTTTGCTGTAATAACTGTAGGTATACTTTTTCCAATGTCAGTTTGCCAGGCGTCGGCTTTTGAGATTCTTTGATGCCAATGCCGACCATTGGCGTGGAAATTAAGAAAAGGGATCAGTTCATCAAACGCATATTTCAAGAAAAATCATATAATTTTATTAATTTTTACATAATTATATTCAGGAAAATTTCTCAGTTTTTGGGCAGAAATTGTTTAAACAAATTCAAAATATCACCTTTTGTGCTCCAAAAAATATTTTTTAGGTTTTTGGGTGACTCTAAATAAGATCTATGTCATTTTTCTCAAAAGTAATAGTTTTGGAGATATATGCGATTTAAAATCCGTAAAATGCGATACCTAATATGCATTTTCGAGGCTTGAAAAATATGTAAATGAGTATTTTTAAAATTCAAGAGTATCTAAACTAAAGTCTCAACATTGATTTTGGTGAGAAATCGGGGCAATATTTTCCGTAGCAGAAAAAGGTGATCTTTTGAATTTGAATTGTTTCCGGCAAAAATGTCCGGCACCCTTCAACCTTCGATTTGTTTAAACGGGGCATTTTTGAATAGGACTCTTCAAAGGACAGAATCAGTTTTTTTTCAAATGGGAGCGGGCTCACAACATCGAATAAATAACAAATTAATTCTTTCAAATTAAAGCTTGTTAATTTTAGTGATTTATAAGAATATTGGACTTATTATTTAGTTTTTACATAAACCATTTTTTGTTTTTATATTTTTTTGTTTTTTTTTTTTTTTTTTGTTCTGACTTTATACAGTGTGTCGCATTTAAGATGAAGATACCCCTATATTTCGGCTATTAAAATAAATACCAATTTGAAATTTTTGCACAGACATACAGGTTGCCAATTCACATTTTTTAAGATAGTCAACTGAAATTTAATTTTTAAACACGGCCTACTGTTAATGCACAAACAGGGTGAATCTTCAATATTTTGCTTCGAGTTAGAGATATCGGAAAAAGTTATTTGGAAAAGATGTTCCAAATATTATTATAACCCCACATAACAAAGTTTTATGTCAAAATTCGCACTTTTACTTTTTTCATTAATTGAAGAGCTTATTTCCAGTGTCTTAAATCCAAAATTTCGATTTTTTTAATTTTCTTTTTTTAAACTTTATAGATTTCTTCAAGTCTAGAATAAAGTTATATGTACCAAAACAACTTCTTATTTACCATTTAAAAGTGCATATGAAAATTGTAAAATTGTATAATTTGTATGTTAAATTTGTATGAAAATCTGTAATTTCATGGATTTCATTATATGGATTTAAGACACTTTGGAAATAAGCTCTTCAATTGTAGTCAGGATTCTAAAACGGACAGTTGGCTGTCCCGAGATGCATCTTTAGACAGCCAATTGTAGATTTAGGATCGAGATTACAAATAATACTGAAAAACTAAAATTGCGAATTTTGTCATGAAATTTGGTATGTGCGGTTACAATAAGTGGAACAACTTTTCCAAATAAGTTTTTCCGATTTCTCTAACGCGAAGCAAAATATCGAAAATTTACACTGTTTGTGTATTCGCAGTAAGCCGCGTTTAAAATTTAAATTTCAGATGACTATCTTAAAAAAATGTGCACTATCAACATGTATGACTGTGCAAAATTTCAAATCTGTATGTATTTTGATAGCTGATATATAGAGGTGTCTTCATCTTAAATGCGACACACTGTATAATAATGAATACTAGTGTTCAAGATGCATCGCGATAGCTGTAAAGAAATTAATTAGAAGAACTAAAAAGAATCGTCAGAGTCTTCTGAAGTCGAATCGTTCCCAGGTTGGATAACTATTGGTGCTATTGCCGGTAAAACAGGATATTCGTTTTCTATTTTTACAACATGAGCTTCGCAATTTTTCCACACATCGCTATTAATGCCGCTAATTACTTCTCGAATATTCTCAATGACCACTACGCTTAAGTTAGTGACTGATTATATTTTCGCAATCGTTTTTTTACGGTACCCCAAACCATTTCAATTGGATTAAAAATGCAATAGTATGGGGGTAATCGCAAAATAGTATGGCCGTGCTTGCTGCAAATGGTGTCAATAACGTATTCGTTTTTAAAATTCCGACTTTTGATCATTCTAATTAATTCTTTCTTTACTGGAATCTTTTTAGGAACAGTGATGTTTTTAAGTTGCATAAATTTTAAAATTTCGTTCTTTTTCGTGTTATTATTAGGTATTTTATTTAATATGCGGGAATGATACGACGCATTATCCATAACAATCACTGAATTCGGCGGAATATTGGGCAAGAGTTGTTCAACAAACCACCTTTCAAATAAATCGGCTGTCATATCTTTGTGATAATCGGCAGAAGACTTTGTTATATTTTTGGCCGACAATAGCAATGCACTAGATACAAAACCATCTTTGCTTCCGGCATGAAGAATAATAACACGTTTTCCTCGTGAACACGGTGTATTTAACGCACACTTGTTTGTGTTGTCAACCCAGCCGTACTTGACAACATCATGCGTATCGAACCAGGTTTCGTCTAAATAGATTATGTTTCTGTTTGAATTACGATACTGTTTTATTTTACTCAAATACTCTCGTCGAAGTTCAACAATACGCCGAGATTCCATTATTACCATTCGATTATCTAATTTCTTATATTTAAATCCACAACTTATCAAAATCTCGCGCAGTGTTTCCAAAGATGTGTAATTATATTCAGGGAAATCTCTCAATTTTTCACGAATCAGTTCTAAAGTAGGCACTCTATTTTCTTTGTAAAAATTGTAAACTGTTCGCTGAATAACGTCTTTTGCAGCAGTGTCAATCCTACCCAATTTTTTATTTGGTCGCTTTCGTTTTAAGAAATGATCTGTAACAGTGCCTAATTTAATAATTGTATATATCGTCTTATACCCAATTTTTGTTAATACATGAATTCTCGAAACAATTGCATTATCAGCCATCCCAATATTTTCTTTTTTCAAACACTCTTACATATTTAAAACTATTCTTTGGGATTGTACGTGTAAATCTTAATTTTTTAATTCGGGGCTGTCATTAACATAATTGTCATTATTTATTGATAACACAGAAGTTTATGCATCTTGATCATTCGTATCAAATGGTCTCCAAAATGTCATCCTAGAAAAATATAATATTACCTACCTTATAATAAGCCTCCGCCTCTGATAGCTGGTTGCAAAATGAAATATTTTAGGGTGTCACATAGCGAGACAAACAGGTGTTCATTACGATTTATGGCTTTGCGCTTCGCTGTTGCCATAATGCATGAGTTTAAAATTAGTGAATGTAACTTTAATACCATATTAATATATCTGCAATTTTTCATGTTTCCAGGTAAGGTATAAAATCAATGAAATTTGGAAAAAAATAATACAATTCTTGAAACCGTTTTTGAGAACTTGGATTCTTAAAAGTTGTCTGATTTCTTAAAAGTCGATCATTATATCTATAAGAGTATTACTGCTAAATTCACCAACATGGCAACGTCGATATAGACCGAACGTCGAAATTTTCTCCAGACTACAATGTTGCCGATATTCGAAAATTACTTAGAGTATAAGTAATATATACAAAGTTCACGGTTGCTTTAATTCATTAGTGAAGAGTCTATGGAAATATTAGTACCTAGTTAATTAATTTCTAGATATATTTTTTGAGAATATGTTCATATTATTTTTTAAGAGTGTCGTTCGTTGACTAGCAATTGAATAATACCGAATACCGAATAGAGAATAGAGAATATTTTTTAAATATAACCTTAGGAATTTTAGGAAATATGTCTGACAACCTTGATTTGAAAGGCGGTCTCTATCTATAAATCTAAGACTGGACAGTGAGACGGACGGACGGACGGACGGACGGATGGACGAACAGACAAACGTACTCTATAAAATCGAAATTTTTATTTTGGTATTATTATTTCGATCCTATATTCAGTTCTAATCTTATATTCGGAGTTACTAAAGCCTTACATTAACCGAAGCACGAAAGTACTTTTTATTGTTAACGAACACATAATAAACGTCGAACTTTTACTCATAGTAAAAGGTTATGAAATAGTGATAATAGGGGTGTATGCTCTATTCAACGATGACACAAAAAAAGAAACATGGGACAATAAATGTAAACAAATAGATTAGAGCATAGCCTTTAGCAAAAAATGTGAAGCATGGATGGCAATAGAATCCCTTAGAACGTATCTTCTTCTTCTTAAAGTGCCTATCCGTTCCGGACGTTGGCGATCATCACGGCTATCTTCACTTTGCTTATTGCAGCGCGGAACAGTTCTGTGGTAGTCGTGTTATACCACTTTCGCAAATTTTGAAGCCAGGAAATGCGTCTTCTTCCCGGTCCTCTCTTACCATTTACTTTCCCTTGGAGAATCAGCTGGAGAAGGCCGTAACGTTCTTGGTTTCTCATTACATGACCTAGATATTCCAACTTTTTAGTTTTGACGGTCATGAGAATTTCACATTCTTTCCCCATTCTACGCAGGACCTCCACATTAGTAACTCTGTCAACCCAGGATATACGTAAGATGCGCCTATAACACCACATTTCGAAAGCTTCGAGCCGATTCATAGATGCAACAGTCAGTGTCCATGCTTCCATTCCGTAGAGCAGAACTGTGAATATGTAGCAGTTCAATAGACGGCATTTTGTTTTTAATGATATGTCTCGACTGTTGAAAATAGTTCTCATTCTAACGAATGCTGATTTTGCTTTTATTATTCGCTGTTTAATTTCTGTTGAGTGGTCCCATTGGCTATTTAAATTGGTTATTTAGAACGTATAGAAAAAAAAAAGTTTAATATCAGCCTAATACCGCTAAATAATTGGACAGATTAGATCAAAGATCGTCCACAATTTCTGAAGATAACGACCAGTCTGACCAGTCAGACACATGTTTTATAGAAGAAAACTCAGTAACACCAAGTGAAGTGAAGAAAGTCCAAATGGCAATGAAAAATGGACGAGCTTCTGGACCTAGGCGTCTCCCCATTGAACTTTTACAGTATGTACCAGACTCGCTACTGCAACTACTCGAGGCTGAGGTTTGGCAAATGTCAGAATGTTTAAAAAATAAGCTACTTTCAATAGAAATGGAATTTTTAGAGACGTCGTTGTAGGCTAACACTTCACTACAAAATAATAAATGACAAGATGTAGAAAAGAATTGGTATTTAAACAACAATAATTGACACCGTTTAAGACAAGAGTTTGAGATGGTACGTACATGTAAGACATATGAAGGAGACAGGTAAAACCAAAGAAAATGATGGAGTAGAGGCCAGTGCAGAGAAGAAAAAGAGCCCAAAAAAGACATGGCAGGAGGGGCTCAGACAAGCCAAGATCGAAAGTTTTTTACAGGATAATATAGATACTATAGATAATATAGATAATATAGAACTGTTCACAAAAAAAAACAAGACAAACATTTGTACTATACTCTTACAATTAGACTGTGTTTCTTTGTATTTGTATATATAAAATAAAGTAACAGGTAAATGGTAAATTAATTTTGAGTTAAATGGATTGCAGAATATTGCTGTAGATGCTGCTTAACTGATTCGTATCTGCTTTGTAATTTATTACATTTTTTGTGTTGGTAATATAACACATTTCGAGAAATAGCCTGTTTTTATAATTAGTTACTGTTTCTAGGATTTCAACATTAGTATAGTCAAACTTGTGACCTGTGTTGATGAAGTGTTCGACAACAGCGCATGTATTTTTACTTTTATGGCAGTCACTTTTTGTGCTGGGTAATACGTTGTTTTGACCATTGGCGGTCCAATATAGCAATCTTCGCAGCCTAACACGGTATTTTGTAGATTGTATTGTATTGGTAGTGCACATTACTGGTGTCTTATCTTTAACACGAGAAAACAAACTTGTGTTATTAATACCGCTGTACCTACTAATTCTGATGTTAGTCTATGGTTTGAAGAGTTCTGTAATCTTATTTGTTAGGTTACCAACGAAGAGCAATCTTTTATATATAAAGTTTTGTAAAGCATCTCTATCCAATGGTCCATCATAATAATGGGAGTTGTAAATTAATTATTTAAGAAGTGTCTTCGAATAACCGTTGTTAATAAATATCTCAAGTAATTTGCTCTTACTGTTACTTAGAAACTGGTCGTCGCATATATTGACTATTTTATTTTTCATAGCAAGAACTGTACAGTGTTTCTGGTTTTTTGGATGGTTGGAAGCAAAATTTAGAAATCTGCCTGATGCAGTAAGTTTTTGGTACCAATCTAGTATTATATGGTTGTCTTCCGTGCGGATTACTTTAGTGTCCAAGAAAGGTACACTATTGTTAGTTTCTCTTTCAACAGTAAATTGTATTTTGTCATTAAAAGAGTTAAAGGTATTTAAGATGGTGTCGACCTGATCGTTTGGTTCGGCACAGATAATACTACTACTTGTCGGTTTATAACGTTCTCCGCCGTTTTCCGACTTCCAATCGCCACTTAGACCGGTTGTTCCATAGATCTTCTTCTATGGCCCTCTCTCTCAGTTCTTTATTTATTCCTTCGCTCCAACTTTTTCTCGGTCTACCTCGTTTTCTCTTTCCTTCTGGTTGCCACTTTAGTATTTCTTTTGGCATTCGTTGTTCGTCCATTCTTTGTAAGTGTCCGAACCAGATAAGTTGTTTTGTTGTTAGGTCATCTGTGATTGTTCATTTGATTCCCATTATTTCTCTAATGCGTTCGTTGGTAATCCTTTCTCTTCTAGATCTTCCTGCGGCTCTTCTCCAAAAATCCATTTCCGTCGCTTTCAGCGTTGACAGTGTTCTTTCTTTCAGTGGCCATACCTCACAGCTGTATAAAGTGATACCTTTTACTATAGTCTCATATATCCTCTTTTTATTTTCTTTGCTGATGGATTGGTCCCATAAAATGGTGTTTAACATTGTGATGGCTTTTCTCCCTGACGTATTTCTCTCTCTTATGGCTTTGTCTAATGTGCCATCTTGTGAAATAGTGATACCTAGGTATTTGTAGTCACAGCAGTGCTTTATCGTAGTGTTATCGTCTAATATGAGATCTTTTTGTTCTGCTCCAATGCACAGGTATTCGGTTTTCTTTTTATTTACTTCTAGACCCCATATATCATACTCTTCAATTAATTTTCGTGCCATATAGTTTAAATCGTCATAATCTTGAGCCATTATTACTTGATCGTCTGCAAAGTTAAGCGTATATACCATAGTATTGGTGAGCGGTATCCCCATTGTCCTGCATTTTTGTTTCCATCTTTTTAAAGCACTTTCGAGGTATATTTTAAATAAAGTGGGAGACAAGCAACATCCTTGCTTTAATCCTTTTGATGTTATAAATCCTGTTGTTATTTGTGTCCCCGCTTTTATCTTTATTATTGGTTGGTTGTATAGCACTTTGACGGCTTTTATTAATTCTATATTAATATTCGTGCTTTCCATTGATTGCCACAGCTTCTTCAGTGGAACGCTGTCGTAGGCTTTCCGTAGGTCGACGACACAGATAATTCCATCGATAAATTTGTACAGGAAAGTTAGTATAAATGGGAGGTTGATTGTGGTGTTTTCTATTGGTATTCTATTGTTGTTTATTCTTGTGATTTTATTTTTGTTCTATTAGTGTTTTAGATCATCTAAACCTAAGATGGATCGCTCCATTCTTCTCTGCGTGACTCTTAGTTTGGTAGCCGAGGCCAAGACTTTTTGTTTTGTTGTGAGAAAAAAGAAAGAAATTATACAGTTTTTAATATTCCATTAAAAAATCACAAAACGTGAAAATTTGAAAACAAAGTTACCTTATCATACACTGTATAGTACTGATTTATTTTATATACAAGAGCTTGCTTTAAACCTCAAACAAATTTCCTATGCATAAAGAGTTATTGCCTATCAAAAGCAATGAAAATGATGAAAGTGCAGCATAAAAAGCGCACAAAATTTAAAAAATTAAACGAACCAATTTTGGGAAACGTGTGGAAAACCTGATGTGGAAAAGGAGAAAGAAAACGAAAAAATTCCTGCCAACCCTTTCGCTGCCATATTCCAAAACTGAAACAATTGTTAGTTTCGCAGCTGTCACGGTTGGTCTTAAATCTGATAAACTATTTGTGTTCAGTAGTATCAAAACAACACGTGCATACTGAATTTATCCACTGGTTTTTATTCGTTCTATTTCTATGGTATTCGTATAAGTGCCTTCTGCTGTGTGATTCATATCAAAATTTTGAGGAAGGCGCAGTTGCAGAACTTCTAGCTTGATTATAGCTATCTTCTATTGTGAAATATTGCGATCGGGGTAAGTTTAAGTAATATTATATGCCTATACAATATATCTGTATCGTTTAAATGCGTAACCTCAAATTGAATATACCGAGTAACCTCTAGTTTTTGTATGTTTCAAAAATGGAACTAGGCTGTATATTTTGCTAATTGGGGTTTTTCTTTTTAGTTTGGAATTATGGATGTGAAAACATTTTATGAAAAAAAAACGAGTTGTTCAGCTGATACTCTAAACAATCGAATCAATTATCTAAATGAGGAGCAGTTTGATTCTGCAGATGTATACATTAATTCTCTAGCGGAAGATTCTGATGGAGATGCTGAATCATCGGATGATGTGAATTTCAATACTGAACGCCCCAGCTGAGGCAACTCTTATTTCACAATGTGAAAAACAAGAGCTGAAGATATATTTTTGACGAACGATGATGGACTTCTAATAAATGTGGCTTAATCTAATAAAAGAGCAAATAGATCAAATAGACAAAGCAACTGGAAAAGAGGTGACTTATCCCAAACATAAACATCAAGAAAATATCTCAGTTTCAAATCGAAATAATGTTCACTGTGAAAGTGCAAGCAATTTCTTTACACTTTTTGGGTGTGAGAATTTCTTTGAATGCATAAAAGACGAGACTATAAAGTATGCCCGACACAAAAAAAAAGGCCCAGAAAATATATGTACTTGAAGTTTGGATTTGAATCTCAGAAACGAAGCAATCGCCAACTCAATGTCGAGAAATAGGTTTAGAGAAATTTTGCAGCACTTACACTTTTCAGATGATACTCAGCTACAAAAAAATAATAAGTTTGCTAAAATAAAACCACCCATAGAACATTTAAACAATTCATTTATAAAATATGTGCCGATTAGTGAAACCATATCAGTATCTGTTAATGAATCCATGGTACCGTACTACAGCCAACATAGCTGTAAACAGCATATTCAATGCAAACCTATTAGATACGGGTATAAATTTTGGTCTGAGAATGTTTCAAATAGTTCTCTTGTGGGTACCGAACCTTACCAAGGGAAAGGAACCTTACTAGAAGAGAGTAACGGGGGGTTAGGTGGATCTGTAGTTACAACTCTTGCCTAGAGGATGAAGCATAATTTTGCAGATCAAAAATGTTACTTTTTATTGCCAACTTTTTTACTGGACTTCCACTGATACATAATAGAATTGGGGAATGCGCGTTGAATAAAAACGCGATTAAACAATCAGTTAGAGGATCCGGTGATTCATATAAAAGTTCTTATGAAGATATAATAATTATTTAGTGAAAGTATGATGCCATCGTTCACATGGTTTTAAATTGTTATAGCGTTCAACCTACAAAATCGGTACGTAGTTATTCTGCAGCTGAAAAAAAAATATGTAATGGTAGACCTTAGCAGTTGTAACCTCGGAAACCTTTTTTTTGATGGTGCTAGAAAGGTCACCAATGGAGACACTGCGGACGGCAGCCAGATGGTTGGTGGAGAGCGAGTCGTGGGTTCGAAACTAGCTTTTGGAACCAGGAATGGGTCCAACGGACGAAATAAGTAAAGATACGATAAGAGATATTGGAAAAGATACAGAAATAAACAAAAAGATAGATGGGTAAAATTACCAAAGATAAGATAAGATAGGGAACAGGGCGCCACTTAATTTTTTGGGGTTTAAGGAGAAAATTAAGAAACCTTAGAAAAGAGAAGAGATAAGGAAAGATATTTATGTTCAGAGATCAAACCCAGGAAAAGATATCACAGTTAATTATTGAATAAATTTGGTCAACACTCTACATAAACAAAAAATAAATATATAAGGTATTACACTTACTTACCTACGAAACTTAATAAGCCTGATCTTTCTACTGGTCAAAGGTATAGTTATATTTAAAGGTAAAAAGCAAATATATCAGGGAACTTTGTTAGGAGTCGACAAATAAAATACATACATAAAACAATAACAATATATTAAACAACAACAAAATTATGACGCTGCTGAATGCAACACAAGTAATAAAAATACACCAACAACTATAAAATGGTGGTATACATATAAAAATAGGCAGAAATATAATTAGAAAATATCTTTACAAAGATATAAGTGTATAACACAAACATGCACAAATAAAGTTTTGGCGTATCTCGAGATATTACAGCAAAAAAAAATGAATAAAAAATTATAACAAACACAAAAGATAGTAAAAATTAATAAAATCTAAATTTACAATAATACAAAAAGGTTACTGACGTGAAAACATAAAAATTTAACCAAACCGCACTTGGTTAAGTCGATTATTTGATTCGTAACAAAAAAAAAGTATAGAATGTTCTTTAATTGACTGCAAAATTCAGTAGCTACTCTCAACTACATTTAATGACATGTATGATCGTTGGATACGTCCAGATAATGGAAGATGATATGATGCTATACCATGTTACTTGCCCAGATAGGTGAAGATATTAAAATTATGTCACTTACAGTAATTCCTGGCGACTGCTGCTTTAATTCACTGAAGTTGATACTGTACTTGTATTAAACACTGAATTTATGACTATATTTAATCTAATATAGTATAGGATGAAGAAACTCAAAATAACAAGTGTATACACACTTATAAAGAAAATGCACAGAGACGGTAAGCTAGCAGATACGATAATGTGAACTAAGCGTCTTAACTCGACGAAGGCCCACCGATAAGTCGTTTTCTCTACGAGTGCCCACCGATAAGTGGTTTTCTCTACGAGTGCCCACCGAGAAGTGACTAGGTTCCTCTCAAATTTTACCAAGCTACAAGAAAAGGTGAGGGTATCTTCCCCCCAAAAATGATAGGCCAGCCTGTATCTATTTCTAAGAAGATAAGGTTCTAATTAACATTGAACATAACGGTATACTTCTACCTACAAACGTGATGAAATATGAAATCCCGAGATTGGGTCTTTACAGAAAAATTACTATACGAGCCTTCGGAATATTTACAAATCTATCATAAAAGACCCGGATTAAGACGGAAAGGATTAAAAACCTTTCGGACGCAAGGAAATTCCGGGCATTCAATAAAATTTTGAAGACGGTAAACCGAACATAAGCGTATCATCACGGGGGTAAAAGGAATAAAAATAATTAATATTTTAATTATATAAAAAAATGTTACACAGTATAATACTCATATGGGAGGTACAACACCACAATAAAATTCAATCTAACGCTGATAAATTTGTTGAAAGTATGCGTCCATTGGATTTATTAGGGTTCACAAGAAACATTGTGACAACATATCTACTAATTAACCCTCGACAACCAAAACCTGATAAGACAAAGTTAGGAACATTATTTCGATAAATTCCAGGATCTGTTTTACAAAATATGTCGGTTCTGCACTACCCAATTTCCTTAAAACATAACACATGCAAAATTTGTAAAACTTTTGGATGCGGTATTTATAAAATTAACGTCGTCATCATCATCATCATGCAACCTCTTCTGTCCACTGCTGGACATAGGTCTCTCCCATTTTTTGCCACTCTTCACGGTTCTGTGCTTCTTGTTGTCATTTCTTGGATATTCGTCTAATGTCGTCCATCCAGCGTGTGACCACCAACACGCTGGATGGAAAATTAACGTATATCCTATTAATTGTTTCAAATTTTTCATGACAAACTTAGATAGATCCTCTCAAAATGTTAACATTTTTTTATTAATAAATGTGTTAGTTTAAATTGACGTTGCTGTTTTTTTTTATTACATACTTATGGCTAGACTTCGGCAAATATGCAAATAAAAAGGTAGAAAATATGCGCATAAATATGCACGTGTTTACCCGAAAATATGCAAATATTTTACAAAATATGCATACAAATAAATAAAAAAATCGTAAAATAGTAACAATTTTATTTAAAAAAAAAAGTGCACATAACTAAATATTTCCTACTATTCATTAAGATTTACATTTATTTTAAGTAACTACATCATTTTTAAGTATGAATAAACTTATTTAGAATTATGGTAACAATAAATGACCAAGTGGTGTTCAAAATTTTCTAACAAAAACTTGTGGCTTCTGTCTGAGTACATATATTTATATATGGAAAAACTTCGTTCAACATCAACTGATGTAACTGGAGCATTTTTCAAACTAACCAAAACATTTGGTTAGGTTCTAAATTAATTGTTTCCGAAATATTTCCAGCTAGAACACTGACTACTTCAGAAAGAATATGGTAACCTTTATTTTTTTCCATAGTAGCTTAAAATTTTTTTAAAATATCTTTTCCAATATTACCTCTAACGTTCCGACAACATGACGCAAATTCTTTTATTAATGCTGTACTTTCGAACAATGACAGTTTTGGTGATTCTAACTGAGTAATTGTTTTTTGAACAAAACTAAAATTTGATTTTATAAATGAAAGTTCTTGTTGAAGCAAGTTACTCTAAAAAGTTTGTTTAGAATCCAAAAGAGATTGGGAACTTTCATCTGTTAACGTATCAATTATGTTCTTTATTTTAACAAAATGATCTGCATAAAAATTAGCTGCTTCTAACCATGTTCCCCATCGCGTTAAAATAGGTTGTGGTGGAAGAGGAATGTTAGGTAGCATTTCTTTATAAAGTTGAATTCTTATAGGAGATTTAAGAAATACTTTTTTGACACCGGATATCATGGTATTTACAAGAGGAAACTTTTTTCGTATTTCCTCTGCAACTCTGTTTAATCCATGCGCTACACAAGTAACATGTATTAAATCTGGGAAAAATATTTTTAAATTTTGTCCTGCTTTCACCATATAAGGAGCAGCATCCGATAAAATAAGCAGTAATTTATTAGAAGGAATAGTTGTCGGAAGAAAAAAAGTTGCTAATGTTTCTTGTATAAAACGCGAAATTGTTAAAGCATTTGTTTTCTCAAGTTGCTGGCATGAAATAAGATGAGATTTTGGTAAGGTATCTTCTTTAAGAACACCAATCAATAAATGAGCAATATACTTTCCTGAGGAATCAGTGCTTTCGTCTACAGATACGTAAAAATAATTATCTGCAATTTCTTCCTTAATATTAATTAACACCGACGAGTATAGCCCGTTCACATTATTTCTTCTTATTAGAGACCGATCACTTGGAACATTAAGTTTGCAATATTTTTTTAGAAACGAACTAAAATTTACATTTGCTAATTTTGAAAGCGGTATGTTTGCAGACACTAATGCGCGACACAAGTCTTCATTAAAAGTTTCTTGCTCATCTAATTTTTTTGAAGTAGATTGGAAACATTTAGCCATTGAAGTTTGATGTTTTCCTCCTATTTTTCCTTTTTTTGCAATGTTTGAAGCAGTTCTCACATGTTGGTCTATCTGAAATTTCTTCTCACATGCTATCTATAAATAAAAATAAAAACCTTTATTTTAACCCAACCTTTAAAATATAAAAATATACAAGGTGTTTTTGGTTAATCAAATAACTGGTTTGGAAAAAAAAACACTCGCTAAGTGTTTTAAATGCAGTATTAATCCACAAATTAGTTTTTGTTACTAACCATTAGTACATCATATAACTTATTTTAAAATTCAACAAAAGTTTTTTTTTTGTTAATTCAATTACAATAAAAATAATTGTGTTTTAGAATAGCTGACTTCATAAAAAAAAGTAAAGGTGAAAAATTTTTTTAAATACACACCATTGTATTGTACCATGGACAATTTTTTCTCACTAAAGGAAGTTATTTTTCATTTAAAAACAACCTACGAGTACTAAATTTCAAGTAAATACGTTTATTGGTTTTAAAGTTATTGTTGTTATTAACTAAAAGAATTTAATTTTTTTTAATTTTAACACCCTGTATCTCGAAAAGTAAATAAGTTTGACCCCTCATTAACTATATCGTTTTGTTCAATTTTTCGAGAAGTATCTACAGTCAAACGTTGTAAGTGTCATTTGGAAACACCCTGTATGTATGAAATATTAGATATTTAATAGAAAATATTAGATACTTACAATTTTGCCACAGACTGAACAGTAGATTTTTCCCATATCCATAGACAGCTCTTTATAAGGTTTAATCCAAGTTGAAGCACTGGTTGTTTTAGGCATTATAAAATCACAATCTTCCTTTTTGTTACGCACAACGAGTTTTTACGCTTTGAATATCAAAACAAAAATGATTTACAAATCTGAGCATCAAATTAGAAATGTTTAGGTACCTAATTCAATAAACTGGGAGATTTTGGAAAATCCCTAAATTAGGAACAAAACTATTAGCCGTTTACCTGCTGTTAAGATACAATAAATTGTAGATAGATTTGGGGATTAGATCATAAAATGCAAATGAGCGAACCCTTAGCGATTATTCAATAACTGAATGCCTCAGTGACCGAGACTTTCTAAGAATGTTGAGGGCTACTTAAATTGATCTTCTTTGAAATTGTAAATGTTTTGTACCTGTAGAGATTACGTACTTAGATCATTTCTTGATTAAAATGACTACAAAATTTTATACAAGAATTGAAATAAATTGGTATGTTTAAAAATTGTCAAATACGATATAAAAATCTGAACTTTTATGCACTTTATGCAAACTTTTATACAAATATGCCAAAATATGAAATATTTGCATAAAATATGCACAATATGCAAAATATGCAATATGCATATTTGCCGAAGTCTACTTATGGCCATGTTCCAAAATTGGAAAAAAAAAAGTTTTAGGCAGAGGGCTATTGTGAAAAGTTTTAGAATTTTTTGAATATTTTTCTATAAGTTCAGAACGAAAAATTGATTTATGTTCTATTTATTTTATGAAAAAAAGATTTATGTTTTTAAATTTAAAAACAGTTTCAACAACATAAATTGAACATATTAAGCATATAAATATTTATAACAAACAATAAACTACTTCAACAAAATGATCGTGCTATAACAAAGAATTTAAAGCAACATGGAAATATTTACCATTGCAGTGTATTTGTGAAACTTGTCCAAACTGGGATAAACAAATTCCGGAATAGAAACATTTGGAATGTCCACCGTAGTAGCACAGGTCAAAATGTTAGACTGTCTGTCAGATGTACCCACCGTCCTAGTATAAACACTAACATATTTCTTCGCGTTCAAAATCTTTTTATTTGTATTTAAAATATTCTTGAAAACTCTGACCGACATTTTGTTGGGGCACTTAAACACTTGGTAAGATTAATCTACCTAATTTATTTCATGTTATCAATCACACGAGAAGATCGTTGTTACAACTTGTGTTGCCGATTAATGGTATAAATGAAATGACTTCGCGCATTAAAATAATTGATATAGGTAGTAGAGACAGAGCCGGCATAAATAAATAAAAAAGCAAAAATCAACGTGATGTAATTCAAGGATTTTTGTTAACAATCTTTAATAAAAATATTTTCAATGGTAAAATTTATTATGAGACAAAAATTATCCCACGACAATATTTTTGTTCGGAAAAGATTTTTACTTATGTATTGCGCAAGTATTTGTTTTCTATAAATGAGAATAACATTCAATAATATTATACTCAACGAAATACATAGATTGCCATGGATTTAAAACTGTCAATGTCAAATGTTCAACTGGTTCTACTAACAGGTGGCCCAATTAATATCAACATATTCATAATCAAATAATCAGTTTTATGAAAATTTACTAAAACGACTGAAATAACACTAATAATGGGAGATTTAAACACGAAAGTGGGCAAAGAGTCGAGGAAAATATTTGTAAATGTGGGCTAGGAAATCGAAATGGGAGAGACGACTGACTTCGGCAGTTTTGTCAGGAAAAAAAAGAAGCTACAAAAAAAATAGTACCAGCCCGTATAATTGGAAATACACCCAAAGTCAACTTTGAAAACTGCATTATAAACAAAATTGTCTACGTCATGATAAACTATATATTTAAAAACATTATAGTGTCAAAACTGTGTCTCCACATAAGGAGGCAGTGGAGATGGGAAAGTACCAAGACGATACCTATTATTCTCTCTGCTATTGAAATCATTCTGTAATTTTCCGGGTTTGACTCCGCGTTGAATAATTTTGGTTTTGATAAAAACTATTATTTTGACGAAGTTTCGGCAAGGTCGAACTTGCCATTGTCAAGTCAGGTAGTAGCGCTTCTCGCTAATGCTTGAAGTTAACTGACTCTACTGGTCGCTGCGTTTATTTTTATAGCCGTAAGGCTTCTTGTGGTTGGTCTTATCCGTGTGTAGGTAGGAGGGGTCCTACTAGTCGGTCTTCTGTTTTCTTTAATACCGTTTTCCATGTTGTTGGAAGCCTTTGAGCATTATCTCTTTGGTTTAGACTGTTACGATTTTTTTCTATTTTTATTGATTCTCTGATTTCGCGTTTTCTTTTAATTTCAATGTTAGTTAGCATCGTAGTTTGGTTCAGGTTTACTGTATGTCCTGTGCTTGAGACATGTTCGGCAAAGGACGACGTTTTTTCTCTCCTTTCGATGGCATTTCGTTGTTTTTCTCGTCCAACATTGATTCTTCTCCTTGATTTTCTTTTCAAAAACGATATTTTTGTTTTGGCGGATGGTAAAATAGTTGAGATTTTTCTGTCGGTATTAAATATCTTTTCTATTTTGTGTTTTCTTAGTACTCTCCCTATTTTCTCTGTTGTACCCTTTACATATGGTAGAATGGCTTTTGCAATCAGTTTTTCCTAATAACTAACTAATATCATTTTCAGACACAGAATCTTCCAGACAGTCGATTTCATCTTGAATATTTTCAAACGTTTCTATTAAGTTATTCATTTTAGAATGACGTATTTCTAACTCCGCGACTGGAAGATTCTGCTCGTCTAAAACCTTTATTTTATCTAAATAATTATTAAAATTTGTTAATTTTGTTTTGATTATTGATCGTTTCTTACGTAGCATTGCAATACAGTAGACACCCTCTTAACCGGTCCCATATTAACCGGCCGTCGTATTAACCGGCCACTCCCCCTTCTTATTTTTTTGCGTACGAGACGCCATCAAGCGATCATCAAGAGATCATCAAGCGCCGCTTGATGATCGTCTCTCGCCCCCGGTCGTCAGTTCTGTTTTTGCTTTCGAGGAGGATTAAATTCGTCTTGTGCGAAAATGAGTGAGAAGCGTTAACGTGTGGTTGTAACGATGGAAAAACGTCTAAGTGTGCTTAAATGGATCGACAAAGGTGAATCGGTAAAGAAACTTTGTTCAGAGTTGAATGTGGGGCAAATTACAGTGAATGACTGGCGAAGTGATTGGCGTTCAACCTAGGAGTTCTCGGTTGAAATGGAGAACTCCATTTCAACCGAGAAATGGACTTCTCCATTTCAACCGAGAATGAGACTGAATATCGCAGCACTGAAAAAAGTAGGTGTTACCGTTAGAAACTGGAATGGGACGATCCAAACGAGTTGAGCAGGCAGCTAAATGTTGATTTCCGTTACGAAGGGGACTGTTGAATATTTTGATCGAATATCGAAACAAAAATCTAATACTGTCATTATGTTATGAATTATATTTTCTTGTTAATAACCAAATCCTGTGAAGAAGAACCAAACCATGAAGGGATAAGAAGAAACCATGAAGATTGGACTGTATATTTGCGCTGGTTATGAACATCTTGTTGAATAAACTTAAATAAATTAATTAAAACTTTGACAGAATGAAAAACGTGTTTGTCACTTGAAGGAACAAATTATTCTGACTTTTACAATGTTGCCGTTCAGATAATTTTGCGCTAATTGGCGTGTAATTTGGTGAAGTCCAAACAGCTGCCAGGAGTTTGTCTGTGCTGATTATAAAGAACGCCATAACTCAGTAGGAAAGATTATTCACCAAGATCTAGCTGACAAACTCGGACTTCTCCAAACCGACCATCTTCTTTATTAGCAATAAGCCCCTGACAGAATGCTTAAAAACAACAACTACAAGCTATCCTGGGACCGCACTGTGCTGACAGACCAACCAGTGGCACATAATAGACCGGATCTCATACTAGTTAATAAACTTACTAGACAAACAACACTTATTGATGTAGCAATACATAACACCAATCATTTATGTGTTAAAATGCAATGAAAAGATCGCCAAGTGCAGAGATCTAGATATACAAATCAGGAGACAATGGAGAATGGAAAGTACGAAACAGATGTGTACGGCAATTTTTGGGAGATACTCCTACATACCAAGTCACCTAGGTCTCGATAACTTAGAAAGAGTCCCACCAGAGCTCATTCCTTTTTATAGCGTAGGTATCTGGGATGAGTGATTTTTCCCCTTAAAGGGAGTGTGAATCATATGGCTAAATCTGAATCAAAAATTGACTTTAGGGTCATGGTAACTAGTAATCTTCATAAGGTGTTTATTATTCGCTAGTGAAATAAAAGTCTCTTGAATTAAACATTTTTATTAGCTCAAAGAAATCATATCACTACGTGCTTGTGATATCAACATCTTTTCGTGAATAAACATGTTTAATTAATTTTTGTTCTACAATCCTACCTGTTTTTATATAAAAGATTCAGTTCAAAGTCTAGTGTTTTTTTTAAATTACCCTATTCCTAACCCATGAGAAATAGTTCACTATTTCTACAAACTACTTACAAAAGGAGGAGGAAAAGGGAGCCTAAAATTACTTGCCCTGAGTCGCTTGAAAGCCTTGGCGCGGCCCTGCTTATTCCCAACAAAACTATTAAATTGTATTAAGATGCAACCAGAAAATACACTCGCGATTATAAAATCCGGGTCACCTTGAAAATTTCAAGTTTCTTGAATATTTTTGCATCTGGTGCAGTAATAACCTTTTTTTAGGCTAATGTATTTTTTATTTGTCATCAACGTTTGTTTTGAAAGAAAGAAAAAACGGTTTTTTTATTGATTTTATTGAAAAAGCAGAATACAAACCAAATTGTTGAAACAGACATACGAAAGAAAAAATAAAAAATACAGAACGTGGTAAAACATCGGTGGAATTTCAATGACTAATATCGTGTATTGCCTCTCCTTGCTCTAATAACCTCTTACAGACGACGGGGCATATTCTCAATTTTTCTCCGGATTACATATTGTGGTATGTTATTCCACTCTCTCACTAACAGATCCTTAAGCTCCTGTGCGTTGTTAGGAAGAGGTGTATGGGTTTGAATACGTTTTTTCAAATCGTACCAGAGATGTTTGATGGGATTCAGATCCGGAGATCTAGCTAGCCAGGGTAACCTCGTAATTCCAACCTTGTCCAAGTATTGCATAGTGATCCTGGCAACCTGCGGTCGCACGTTGTCCTGCATAAAAACTGCGTCTTCTCTAAGCACTGCCATGGTGGGCATAACATGTTCTTCCATAATCTCCATAATGTACCTTAGTGCAGTTAAGGACCCATTTTCGATGAAGGGTAATTCTGTGCGGAAGTTGGAAGATACACCTCCCCTAGACATGACCGAGCCCCCACCAAATGGCATTCTTGGAGCAATGCAAGCTTGTGAAATTCGTTCACCGGTTCTCCTCCAAACTCTTACACGTCCATTGGATCCAGTTAGGCAGAAACGGGATTCATCTGAGAATAACACTTTGCTCCAATCATTAATTTCCCAGTGCGCGTATTGTCGAGCAAAAGCTAGTCGTACAACTCGATGCGCACGGCCAAGTGGCGGTCCTGTAGCCATTACTCGAGAAGATAGTCCAGAAGAACAAAGTCTTCTCCTGACTGTTGCAACGCTAACATTGCAATTTCGTACTTCCTGTAGGCAATTTCGATGCATAACCGCAGTTGAGGTCCGGTTTCGTAAAGCCTGAAACACAAGGAAACGGTCATCTCGTGCCGTGGTCGTTCTTCTTCGTCCAGGGCCAAGTCGTCTGGTTAGCAAACTCGTCTTCTGAAAGCGTTGAAGCACTCGTTGAACCACAGAAAGGCTTACGCCAACAGTTCTTGCGACTTGCCGTTGAGAGTGACCGTCTTTCACAAACGCAACAATGCGTGCCGTTTCAACAACAGTCAAGGCATTTTTGGCAAAAAATAAACAATAATAAACACTAATAATGACACTAATAAACACTAATAGTGGCAATAATAAACGTTTGTTTGTTGCGTTTGAACAGAAAGTCGAAGCACAAATGAGACATTTAAAACAAGCGGCAGTTACAGTTACCGTTCATTTTGGGAAGTGTATAGTTTTCCGCGAAATCGGCATTATTGTAATTCTTTGTTACAAAGGAAACCGCTAAGCCGACAACAATTCTCAGAAACATACATTACTTTGTATTTGTGTTATTATTATTTACGATAAAGTTCGTTAAAAATGAAATAACGGCGATTTTCAAGGTGACCCGGATTTTATGATCGCGAGTGTAGTTTCAGAACAATAGTATTTTATGATGGTAGCAAATAACCGAAACACAGAAAATTTACTAATACCCCTGAAAATTACTATAGGAGGAAAAATATTTTTAACTTTAATTATTTTACTTTTTAATCATTTTACTTTTTAATCAGTTTTTGACGGTATTAATTATTCACATTTTCTGGTTAAAAAACAAACTCTGTTCAATAACAGAATAAATTACCACATTTAATATGTTTTTTAATACTTTTTCCAGCCACTTATCTATATAAAACCTAATTTTTATTTCAAATTATATAATAGAGTAATAACAAACATAGCCTTGGACTGTTAAAATTTTAAATCATTGCCGCATATTTGGACTTTGATGTTAAAATACACTGCTGGAAAAAAACACTTGAATTTTTAAATTACTTGTAATTGATATAGATGCCGGACATATTTACAATATAGAATATGACGAGCATAGATCAAAAACAGCTGTCTGACTTGGCAAATTCTTCAGGGAAGTCTTTTAAAATTCTCTCAAATATTATCAAGGTGATTAACTTTTGCGACAAAGTCCATTGAATCTGTTATTATAGGAGATACCAAAAAAAATTAGTACAAAATAGGAGGTAGCTGTAACCTTCACATTTCAAAATTAGTTACAAATATACGGGGTCTTCCTTAGCACTATACCACATTAAAGATATGTTGATTTTAAATGAAATACCCTGTAGTTTATTTTAAATTTAAAATTTGATTTACATCTGGTTCTTCCTGTTAGTTTCTTTCCTGAATTATGGAAATGGCCAAAAGTGGAACAATTAGAGAACAATTTTTTGGAGGTTTTCGTCACCTTCGCCTATCTTCCTTATCACTGAAACTCAAAACAACTTAACAATTCTTTTTCTACTCTCTTACTAGTAAATTGTATATTACCTACTATTTGGATGCTAAGTAAATACATCAAAACAGATACTGACACGTAATGACTAGCACGTAATAAAAAAAATTATGCTTCAGTTCTATAAAAATGTGTAATATCACATAAGCCTTGTAAGCCAGTTGGTCAAGTTACCATGGAAACGAATTAACAGACGTTATTTTGACAGATTAAAAATTTTTATTCTGTCAGTGTAAATATAGTGGTAATATAAATACAGATAAATAAAATGAGTTCACATTATAGTGAAGATGAATTTAGTAGCACACCACCCAATATTATGCAGTTAGCTGCGAACACTACCGAGAACCTATTACCGGAAAACTCTAGAGGAAGATATGAAAAAGTATATCAGCAATTTATGGATTGGTGTACAACAAATAATGTAAATTCATTTTCTGAAATCATACTCTTGGCTTATTTTGGAGAAATCCTCATTATGGGTAATATATTCTATGCTAAGAAGTGTTATAACTTTGAAAAATAATGTTAATATTGAAAATACCCGAAATTGCGAGCTTATCTAAAAAGGCAATCAGAAGGATTTAAAAACAAAAAATTTAACATCCTGATGAAATAAAACTTTTTTAAATGGAGCTCCTGATGTACAGTACTTGTTAATAATGGTATGTTATTTAAAAGTATAGCATAAATGTGTATACTTATAATACTTTTATTTTAAGATTATTGCAATTATTGGAATATGTGGAGCTTGTAGGAAACGAGAGTTAAAAAATCTTAAAATTTGTGACATTGATGATTTAAGTTCCATGTTAATGGTTAAAATTCCTGATACGAAAACTAAAATATGTAGATCTTTCGTTATTTCCGGAAATTTCTATAAAATCTGCAAACAATATATAGAAATTCGACTACAGATTAGCAATCCGCAAATAAATCAATTTTTTCTTAATTATCAAAGAGGTAAATGTACGAAACAGGTGGTAGGATTAAACAAAATAGGCAGTGTTCCTAAACAAATAGCCAAATATTTAAAGTTACCAGATCCCAAAATGTACACAGGTCACTGTTTAAGACGAACTTCTGCTACTATTTTGGTATATGCCGGTGGTGATTTAATGGCTCTTAAACGAAATGGAGGATGGAAATCTTCAACAAAGGCCGAAGGCTATGTCTATGAGTTAATAAATAATAAGACGTCAACAGCCAATAGAATTATAAATTCAATTGAAAGTAATTTACAGACCTTTACATGCACTGAAAATACCAATGTTCAAAAAGAACACACGGTACAGTTTACGTCATCTCACCATTCACCACGTATTATTGAACAACCGCCAAACTCGGATAAGGGTATAGTTATAAATAATTGCCAAAATTTTGCAATTAATTATTATAAATAAATATTTAATTTAAATTGTTCCCGAATTTTGTTAAATAAATAAAAGTTACTTGTTATACTTTTCATTTTTATAAATGAAAATAATCGTAGAAAAAGTATAGTACATAACTTGAGTTGTAAGCTTATTACATGATTGTAAAATTACTGCGCTCGCCGCTTCGCGTCTCGCGCGCAACTTTTTTACTCGCATGTGATAAGGTTCTTACAACTCTCGTTATGTAATATACTATTTTACATCTTCTCTCATTTATGTCTGTATAATACAAAGGCTATTGTGGGAAAAACAATAATTAGTATTTAACCCTCTCATTACTGATTTCATTGTAGCTAAACAAAACTGTTTAAAATGACTTTAATGATATCTGTTAATACCTAAAGACCTAACAAAGCGATTGATTTTTTTTACATTGTTGCGTGTCCTTGTATCCTTAGAAAGGACATGGGACCTATATGTCCCGTTAGTGTTGAATGGTTGGATAAACAAATCCCATCAGTAAAGAAACAAACTTATATTCAAAATAAAAAAAGTACATTACACAAAAAATCATTACTTCTTATAAATGATGTGGTAAAAACAATGTTTGCATAGAGGCACATTGCACGCTGTATAATCAGTCGTAGTTGGAGTTTCTGATTTATTTTGTGAACATCTGAAGCACCTTCCCTAGTAGGTATTTGTTGTGGCAAATGTCCGCCAATGTTGATCATCTGTTTCTGTCGTTTAGTCGATCATCTGTTTATTGCCAACAGAATTTGGTTTTCCCGGATAATACTGACGTATATTACAGTAAAAGGTATTATCATCTCTTCAATACTTATAACCTCAATACTCCTGGGACCCCAAGGAACATCAGCTCCAGGATATGTTTTGACTACTTTTAATGAATTTCGAAAACACTCATTTATTTCTCCTAATTTTTCAGAGCCAACTGGTGGAGCTTTTCAACTGTAAAGTCTCTTTTCGACATTTAAAAAAAAATGGGTGTGGCAGTCCGGTGGGACTGCCGGTAGAAGTATACTTCTATACACGCGTTCGCCATTACAAATTTATATGGGAGTCAATCTGCACAAGCATTACATAATATGTAATGCTATAGGTAAGAGAGAGCAGAAAGAGAAATAGAATTAGGTATATGGTGCATCGTTTGCTATATATAAACAACATTTGACCTGTAATAGGAGTATAGTAAATAAAGGATTGAATCAATATTTTGATAAAAATGTATATTTTTATTTTCATATTTGTATGAAAAGAGTTGAATGAAAAAAAATTTTTTTACACATACTTTGCAGTAAAATTCATTGTTTATTTTGTTATTTATATAAAAATACAATACAATACATTGCAACATAATTCAATATAACAATACAAATTAAAATGCAACATTCATAAGTATTTAAAAATGACAATATGCATAACTTACTTACGCATATGTTTAATTTACCATGATAATAATATTAATAAAAAAATAATAAAAACATTAATAAATATTAAATATATTTACAAAAAGAACATTTTTATTCTCGAGAGAGAAAGAGAGAGAAAATATACCTTCTGTCTCTCTCTTACCTATATCTTACATATGTAATGATTTTGTCGATTCACTCCCATACAAATTTCTAACGTCGAACGCGCGTATAGAAGTATAACTTTAAAAACGAAATAAGTCCCACCCAAACAACTCTTTTCTGAACCTTAAAACTTGAATTACCAAATTTTTAGGTAACTGAACTAAGCCTCAGTTTTATTAATAGCGTCTTGGCGCCATTTTGTAAGATACTTTTAAATGGGACCATGGAGAAATGACAATATTATTTGAAAGCACTTGTATAAATCATTAGGTCCCTGAATTTTTTGAGTCTTTGTGGTACCGTTTCAAAATCCCCACTATATTGTAAAAATCTTAACTTAATTAAATAACTCTCAGTGAAAGAATAAGTATTTCTTCCCAGATGGATAACGTCACTAGTATCATATATATGCCAAAAATCATAATTTAAAAATAAAATCGACTTTTTTTGAAATTTATGTCATGCATATAAACATATACATAAAAGAAATTTAAAATAAAAATCATTATATTTGTCCCTTTCATCACTACGCCCATGACTACTATATGTAGGTACTAAATATTCAATAATAAATAAAATAGTTTGGAAAATTAAATAATATATAAAATAAGCGAAACAATGTTAAAAAATATATTATGATGTATCCATTCTTTGATTTTTAAATCCAAAGTGACAAAAATCAGAACATAATTAAAAAAATATATTCCCTTGTTGGGATTGAACTCGCGACTTCTGGGTCTTACCGCGCCTCAACTCATTCGACCAAAAGCCTTAAGTAATAAGGTGGCTAATCAATGTCATTATTTTTCAAGAACATTATGTCAGTTTTTTGGTAGTATTCTGTGTTTGTGTTTATTTATTTATTGTATTCCAAAAATGGAAAGGTTATTACGAATCATAGAAGTTCCAGGAAGAATATTTATTTGCAAAAGACTTTGGCCAAAAATGTATATATCTACCGAATTAATATAAAATAATAATAATATTAATAAATATTAAATATATTTACAAAAGGAACATTTTTATTCTCGAGAGAGAAAGAGAGAGAAAATATATCTTCTGTCTCTCTCTTACCTATATCTTACATATATAATGGTTTTGCCAATTCAGTCCCGTACAAATTTCCAACGTCGAACGCGCGTATAGAAGTATAACTTTAAAAAGAATGTGAAAATGGTTTAACTTGACCATTACCGGACTTTTTAGGGCAGCAGTCAACAAAATCAAAATAGCCATTAGTGCCCAACATTCATAACGAGAGGCAACATAAAAAGGAGTTCATCTCCTTTTTATGATTATATTTCTCCTGGCTTTTGCAACCATACAAAACTCTCTCAAAAAGAGGTGCAATTTTCCATATATTTTACTGGATGTTCTTGTATTTTTATCTATGTCAGTATGAAACACAATTTTCAATAAAGTTCTTATAGAAAAATATCTATGTCTTGTCATTTATTTTTGAATTATTTGCACTCCAAAATCAGTCGACCAATGCCATTATATTTTTAGCAAGTTGCAGATTCATTTAAGGAAAGCGCAGCATAGGTAGAAGAAGAATGTCCTGGCTGAGAAACCTCAGTGAATGGTTTGGACGCAGCTCAACTGAACTCTTTTAAAGTCTACCGGACTTTTTAGGGCAGCAGTCAACAACATTTTTCTTCATATTTCCTCTCCTTATCGAAAGTTTTTTTTTGGCTTTAGGATTAATCCATGCAGCCAAAAACTAGATAAGTATTAAGTCTAGCCCATTAGGTTATCTCAGACTGACAGATCAATTTGTTATGAATAAAAGAAACATTTTTTTCCAACAATTTTTTTTTTGGGAATATTAATCATAATAAGCATTTTTGGATTAGGACAAGGGTCACACTTTTCTCGCCCAGGGGGCGTTCTGAGCTTTTTTTTTTAACAAATACTGGGTAGACCACGGTAAGGAAGGTATGTAAACAAAAGGAAAGACATTTAAGGTTATAAGCCTAATCTAGTTATTCTACAATTTAATTTTAGACTGAAATATGAACAATAAAATAAAATCTAAAACACGTTTATCATTTAGTGCCAAAAGATTTATAACATTGTAGGGACCGTAAATGTTTAAACATTGTAGATTTTTTCTAAAGATGTCAGACTGATATGTATACTTGCTACAATTAAAAAATATGTGGTCCAAATCTGACGTTTCTTTGCAAATATCTCAAAGATTGTTGTCAATTATTTTTATTTTGTGTAAATGGACCGGATCATTTCCGAACTTCATCCGGGATATGGTTGTTGTGGAACTTCTCAGATAGTTGTAATTTGCAAACCAGTAGTTTTTTCGAATCTCGGGTTCTAGCAATGTGTATCTTGTGCATTTTGTTAAACAGAAATATCTGTATTGTTTAGACCATTTTTGATATAAATTATCCTTTGCTATATTTATTCTCTCATCCAATGTTAATAAGGATGTAACTACTTCTCCCAACTGTATGCTTTCTTTAGCTGCTTTGCCAACTTGTTCATTGTATGTGATGCCTGAGTATGCTTTTACCCAAACAAAAGTCAATTTTTTATGGATATATGCGGAGTTGACTTGCAACTGCATTTGTAGACAATTTAAAACTGAAAGGAAATCCGTAAAAATTATAGAGTATGTAGTATTGTTCTCTATTATAAAATCTATAGCTTTCATAATGGCAAAAGCTTCTCCTGTGAAATTTGGACGTTTTTTTACTCAATTTAAATGTGCGTTGTTCATCGGAAGTTAGTGGCCATCAACTAGCATTCTTTTCTATCTTATGCCAATCGAATAATTATGCTGGCCTCCCTGATATCGAGCCTTTGGCGTAAGTTTCGCAGCCGAGAGAACTTTTTTCGTCCGATGCCTCGTCTTCCTTCGATCTTTCTTTCAACGATCAACTGTAGAAAACCGTACTTAGAATCTTAGAATTCAAAACCATAATAAAAAAAAAATAAGTTTTACGACCTTGCGGATAACTCAAATAGATTCGCTCGTGCCTTAACTTTTTATCACTATTGATAAGATAGTTCATAATTTATTTAAACTCAAACATGATTTAACTAAGTAAATATCGAGATATCTCGCGAGCGATATTTTTGTATACAGTTAAAATGTCGGTGATAAGACGGACGCTATTTCAAACTAAGTATTCAAACTTGAAAAATAAATTAGTTTTTTTAAGGAGTATTGTTACTGGTGAACACCCAAATATTTTGAAAAGCCAATCTAGTGAATTTGTCGTTCAAAATGTTACCCTTACGCAAATGTTATACGAAAGTATGGAGCCCAACCTCAAATATACAGGAACTGTAAGTACTAATTATATTCTAAGGATTTATTACTAAATATCTGACATGCCTCTAACCTCAACTACCTTAACCTTAACTTTGATGTATTAACAGGTGCTCTAGAGTTTGCTACTTTAAATAAAAGCTAGACATTCAACAAATTAACTTTATTGTATAAACTTAAGTAACAAACAAGAGAGAAATGCAGGATCCAATTTCCTTAAATACTATTTACAGTGGAGGGGGGTGGTCACTGTCATATGTAATGTCAAAATGAACCACGACACCACAAGAAATACAAATAATTCAAATCAAATATATCTCATTAACCTTAATCTTGTTTAACTTTAATCTAGTTTGTCGATTTCAACAATTAATTTTTACGTTGTATTTTCAATACTAATTTTGAGCTATAACTGAGATTCTTCCTATGTTATGTGTTGTTCTTAGTCGAAGTTGTCTACTTTCATTTTTTTGTTTGAACTCTTTAGTCCATAGAAACCGCAGAATTAAATAAATTCAAGTTTACTGGAAGCTATTGAACGATGTTAGGAATAACCTTTTATTGTGACAATACATCTATAGTTTACCACCTAAAAAACATCATCTTTGCTCTCTTTACCAGGATGATATGAAAACAAAATAAGCCAGTTTCATTCTTCTATTGATTTCTGTTAGTAAGGAGCCCTATTTATGTATTAATTCTCCCAGGAATACATACTCATCTACTGTCTTAAGTGCAATGTTGTTTATTATTACATCTTGGACATCCAATAGCTCGTTGTACCCGGTATTTGTTTTTTCAAGTTCATTTTTAGGCCAACTTCATTGCTAACTGCATTTAGGTCGTTTATAAGTTATTGTAGTTCTGCAGGATTATTAGCAATCAGAACGATGTCGTCTGCAAATCTTAGATGGCTCAGGTATTTCGCCTTTGTTCTGCCAGTTCATTTTGCTTAATATATTTTCTTAAGTTGTAGTAAAGAGCTTTGGTGGTATTGCGTCTCCTTGTCAAGCGTTTCTTGTAGTTGGAAATTCTGAAGTGTTTTCACAATTTTTTACTTTAACTTTTGCTTGTCTATATATATATATATATATATATATATATATATATATATATATATATATATATATACCTATATATATATATATATATATATATATATATATATATATATATATTTGCTGAAGTCTCTTGGTACAGTTTGTCAATGCCTTGATTGCTTCTATTACTCCCTTGGGATATATAGAATCGAAAAACTTCTGGAAATCTATAAAGGTTAATGCTAGCGGTATTTCATAATATTCTTCAGCTCTACTCATTAGGTCTCGAAGTATATGGAAATGATCCAGGGTACTGAATCAACCTCTGAAGCATGCTTGCTTTTTTGGCTATGCAGCATATAATACATTTGTTAGTTTGTTGTTGATAATCTTTGCGAATATCTTGTGTATAATTGGTAGTAAACTAACATAGGTCTGTAGTTTTTGATATCCTCTTCACCACCTTTCTTATTTTACCGTTTGTTAGAGCAACGATTTGCTTCTTCCCAATGATTAATGTTTTTCTTGTTTCCTTATAGATTTTTTTCTATTTTCAATTTGAATCAGACTGGTAGCATTCGCTACCAGTCTTTCATTGTGTTTTCTTATGTCTTTCTTAATACTTTTCCTTATTGTTTTACAAAGTTATATGTATTGTATTTTCTTATGTGTATTATACTTGTTTTCATTTTTTTTCTTTGTTTTAGCATTATTTTGGTTTTATTAGACAAGAACCATGTTTATTTTGTTGTTGCGGGCCTCCATTTTCTTGGTACTATCAAGAATGGTTTCCATTAATTAAGAGCTGTCGATTTGGTCATGTTACGATCTTTCATCAATTGTTCTTTGGTAGTGGTATACCGGTTATTGTTGGTTTTGTGATTAATTTTATTCTTTTTAGTTCTAGATCTAGAACCAGTCTTTGCAGTGGTTCAGTAGAACTAGTGCAAACTGAACCAGTTTTTCTTCACTGTTATTTCTCCCACCGACTCAATACTTTCCCATGACTTGTTCGTTGCTGTTTCTCTTTCCCACTTTGGTATTAAAGTTACCAATAAAATACTTAATGAGACTTTTATTATTAAGTAATGCTTTAGTTATATTACTGTAGAGTTAGTTATATTTGCATAATTTGTATATGATATCTCTTTGATGATAGTTGTAAGGTTAAGCTAGCCACTATATCCGAGATACTAGTCATTTGTTCTACTCTTCGTTTCCATTTCTTGTTGATTAGGAATCCAATACCGCCTGTTCTGCTCGTTGATGTTCCTCGGTAGTAGAATGTGTTTTCTGACGCTAAATCCAATAGCTTTTCATCTTTTCAACGCCAACAAAAGAAATTCTTGTGGAAAGGGTAAGCTATATCATAAAAAATAATGATAATTAAAATTAAATACCATCATAATCATAATCATAATTTAATCATCGCTTATGAGCCCAACAAAGATGAAAAAGCAGTACGAAAAGAATGATAAAAGACTAATGAACTAAGGGACATACGTATATTTGGGGGAAATCTTAATGGCAGAATATTGAAATGAGATCACCAGTACACATCAGTAATAGGAAAACATGGAGAATCGACAAGAAATAATGGTATAAGACTGCTCTATTACTGTCTAGTACGACTGGCATCTCGAACGAACAATGATTAGTAAGGACAATATAAGATGGACCATATTGTGCTTCAGCACTTTTAAGTCATTAGGGCCTAACGGTATATTTTCATCCTTCTGTCGCACCTTGCGGGAATATTCAGAGCCTCCTTGACTTTTGAGATATATTACTAGGAGGTGGAAAGAGGTACCTGTGATCCTCATATCAAAACCATGTGGGATAGACTATACCCTACCAAAGGCTTTCCGACCAATTAGCCTAACATCGTTTCTCTTGAAAACGATGAAAAGGCTATGCGAGAGGTAAATAAGGGATGAAGTTCTGGGTCATAACCCACTTCACCCAAATCAGCATGCGTATACTTTGGGAAGATTCACCGATTCTGCACTGCATCAAGTAGTGGGAAGAATTGAAAGATCGCTGGATAATATAATCCACCCTAGGTATATTCATAGACATTGAGGGAGTATTTGATAAAACCACATTTCCAACCATCACCCAACAACTCAATGTCAGGAATGTTCCCCTGGCCGTAAGCGGGATATTCAGTATGCTTTCTAATAGAGCCATAAGCATAAATGTAGAAGATGTTTCTGTTAAAGACACGGTTACGAGGGGTGTCCACAAGGAGGGGTGCTATCGCCACTTCTCTGGAACATAGTTCTAGATACCCTAGTTGACCATTGAACTTAGCAGCATCGGGTTCTATAAAATAGCCTATGAAGACGATATTGTTGTCTTGCAAAGCAGTAAGTTTGAGAACACACTATGTGAGAGATTAAAAGTTACTTTCCAACTAATAGAAACATGGTGCAAAGAATACTCACGATCTATAAATCGTAAGAAGACATGGTCCATTTCACCATAAAAAGAAAAATCACGGGCTTAATACCACCAAGGATTCTAAATTACAGGCTTAACTTTTCTGACGAGGTAAAATACCTTGGTATTACGATTGAAAGAAAGTTACCATAGAACCCCCTTTTAGATAGTAAGGCTAAAAGGGCATATATTGCCTATGAGCAGTCTCGACGAACGGTGGGATGCACCTGGGGCCTTTCGCACAGGGTGATTGCCTGGATCTACACTGCTGTCATTAGGCCAATGCTAACTTACGGAGCTTTTGCTTGGGTACGAAAAGTGCTACAGGCAACAGCGATTAACAAACTAAACCATATTCAGTTGATGGCTTGCATAAATATAACAGATGCCATGAAAACAACAATAACTGTTGCAATGGAGTTGGTCATTGGCATCACCCCTCTACCTCTCCGCTTACATATATTATGTCAAAGAATTGGTGCTGGTGATAATGATGCGATTGAGCTCAGCTGGTACAAACTTTGACCTAGGAATAAGATAATTGAGAACTCGTTTCTGGCGTGGAGAACTGGATGTGATACCCCTGAAACTTAAGAATAACGTAGGATATGGGCAAAAATACCAGTGTAGTTTAGACAGGACTGGCTGGTATATTTATAGCCGCAAAAGAGATAACCCAAAAAGGTATCGCAGGGAAAACTATAATGATCTGCACAGATAGCAGACAAGCGCTATTAACCTTTAATAGACCACCTGTCACAATAGGGTTCATAATGAAGTGTCACGGGTCACTAACTTAAGCTTCGAATGGTAATAACATCATCCTGGGGTGGATTAAAGGACGCAATAGGAATAAAGGCAACCATATTGCTGACTAATTAGCTAGAAAGGTGGCAGGTCTAAAACTCTCAGTTTTTCCTAAAATCTGCCTGTTACGTAGCTTGGTAAAAAAATAATTGTTTTTTAATATATTTGTTATTATTCCTGTGAATAATTTGTAGAGGTGGTTTAACAAGCATTTTGGTCGATAATTCTCGGGGTCTGTTGGATCCCCCTTTTGTGTAATAAAAAGTTAAGTGTAGGTGTTTCACTTTGGTGCAAACATAAGTTAAACAATTTCTTTATATTCTCTAAAAGTCTGTCTCCTCCGATCTTTGCGGCTTCTACAATGATATTGTCTTCTTCCTGTTGATATTATAAGGTATCAATTTCGATCCTTGGTCGACTAATATTTTCCTGAATTTTCTAACTTTTTTGTTAGTTGCTCCTATGGTTTTGTTGAATTTTGTATAATTTAATCTCTGTTGGTGATGATAATTCCATTTTTATCCTTTTGTTATTTCTTATTTCGTTATTTCCTTTTTGCCTTTTGTTAATTTTCTCCTTAGACCTTTGGTGGTCTTGTTATCTTCAATCGTTTGTTATATTTGTTCACATTTATGCGTTTAGTTATCTGCCTTTATGGTGTTCTTTGATTCTATTACTTTGCATTTTTCTCCGCTTTTCCATTAATGCCTGTGTTTGGAGACTTATTGTTTAGTTATATGATATCTTTTGGTAATGTATCTTCTGGTTTTCGTCTATAGCTTTAAAATCTTATTCAGATCTTCTTTTTGATCATGCGATATCTCTCTTTCCCAAGGTCTATTTCTACCGAGCCCTTTACCATTTTGTGGTCGCTGTTGAAAGCTTGTTTAGGACTGTAAAATCTCTCTTGTTATGTATATCATCATCATCAGTGGCATTACAGCTCGTTATGAGCCAAAGCCTTCTTCAGAACAATCTTCCATTCACCCCTGTCTCTGGCAACTATTCTCCATGCTTTAATTCCGATGGATTTTAGATCTTCCTCTATGTTATCTTGATACCTAAGTTTTGGTCTTCCTCTGGCTCGTCTTCCCACTGGTTCTCTTCGGTCGAAAATTTTTCTGATCATTGCATCTTCAGCTCGCCTAATTACATGTTCTATCCCTCGAAGGCGTGTTAATTTAATACATTTTACAACGTTAGGTTCCCAAAACTTCTATATAACTCAAAGTTGTAGCACCTACGCCACAAACCCTGTTCTTGAATTCCTTCATATATTTTCCTTAGAATTTTTCTCTCGAAACGTTTAAGAAATTCTTGGTTGTTCTGTGTAAGTGACCACGTTCCTGACCTGTATGTTAACACTGGCCTTATTAGTGTTTTATATATGGTAACTTTAATTTTTCTGTGTAGTTTTGGGGTCATCTGTTTCCTCAAGCCATAATAGCACTTATTGGCAAGCACTATTCTTCTTTTAATTTCTTCGCTGACATTGTTGTCTTTGGTCAGCAGCGAGCCCAGGTAGACGAAGGTGTCCACGCCTTCCAGTTCCAGATCATCAATTAATGGTCTAGGTATCTGGTTGCCTGATCTAGTACAATACATATACTTGGTTTTCTGTGCGTTTATTTTTCATGTATATAATATGATTAATATTTAATATATTTAATTAATGTTTAATAAATATTTCATATGCTTCATATGTCCAAGTTTTTTATAAAAATTAGTATGATTTTATAACTCTAATTTGCTATGTAATTCGGGATATCTCGTATAAAATTCGTACGGTCCTTGTTCTTAGTACGGCCCTTTAAAAAGTTCCAAGCTAGTACCTTTCCTTCTTAAACCTCGCTGTGTTTATTGCTGGGTTAACCACTATACCAAAAATTATGCAAAAAATAATTCAAGGCACTATATTTGCAAATGTACTTTAAGTTTAGTATTACAGCATTAATTTGTCAATCAATAAATTTGCTTGTTGTTATATATTTTTTAGTAAGATTACAAATTAAGGAAGAATTGCATTCTCATGCAGTTATTACACGAGATTTAATTTTTTCCCAAATTGTCAACACTTTCGTTAAAATAAAATGTAAATGAGTTTTTTACCAAACTATCTAGCAATAATGAGGTTCAGCTTTAACTAATTTATACATCTGAATGATAATTAACCTTGTAATTAAATTCACTTTTATCGACGAATTGTTTTTAACAAAACCTCGATATCCACACAGTTGAACCGTATCGTGCAAGTCCTAAGAATGTCGGCGGTCCGGAGAATCGTTTCCAATAAACTCTTTTCGAAATGGGACTACACCGCGACTTTCAGAAGATGTGTGGCTACAGGGAATACAAACAACATTATCAAAAGTGCTTCTAGTGATATTAGTGTACCTAATGTTACATTATCCGAATTTATCTATGAAAAAGCCGAGAAGTTTAATAAATATACTGCATTTGTAAGTTAATCAATGCATTTTATTCAGACAATTCAGTTTTTAAGTTATTAAGAATGTCATTATTATTAATTAAAGTTTAATCTTGGTCTAAAATCTTCCAAATATACATTGTAAAACAGTCGGAAAAACATTATTTTCTTTATTTCTTTTTTTTTCTAATTTACTTTTTTTTATTTTCTTATATGACGAATTCCACAGAAAATGTCCACATTTTTGATGCCAAAAACATTAATTTTGAAATTTGAGAGCACATTCTTGGGACACACTTATTTTTTTCCTTTTTAGTACTCTAAACTTAAGAAAAAATAGTGCCGCCACCCGGAACAAGGGTAATCGTGCCTTTTTTGAGAGATTTCCAAAATTTAATGAGCGAAATAATAGTGATTTTGGAGTGTACAAATGTCTCGACTTAAAATCACCGTAGGGTCTGTTTAAAAGCACCTACAAACCTTTTTAGGAACAAAAATGGGCCTTTTTATACTTTTAAAATAATGTTGTTCTGAAGCTATTTTTTTGTGGCATGTTAGATTAATTAATATTTAAATGGGAATAAGCCACAATTAAAGGTTAAAGTACGTTTATTGACTTCGGAAATCGTTCTCAAAATACAAACATAAGTAAATTATTATCAATTATAATTTTACTTAAATTTACTAATGTTTGTATTTTGAGAACGATTTCCGAAGTCAATAAACGTACTTTAACCTTTAATTGTGGCTTATTCCCATTTAAATAGTAATTAATTTAAAATAATGCTTTTATTTTTCTTTTCATTTGCAATCTACAGGATGAGTTTTAAATATGGAACGCCTCAATTATATCGGAAACGGCTTGCACGATTTTTATAAATTTTGGTGTTCAAGAAAGAGTCTTGTAATAAAAACTCAAGGAAAAAATAGTGCCATCACCCAAAACGAGGCTAATTATGTCTTTTTTGCGAAATTTAACAAACTGATTAAGCGAAATAATAGTAGTATAATAATAAATTAATAATAATTAAATCTCGCGACTTAAAATCACTGTAGTCTTGAAAGCACCGGGTGACAGATAGTCATCTGGAGGATAGACATTTATTCATAGAATAAAATGTACCCTTCTTTTCACTTCAAATTATGTTGAGGTTTGTGGTGATGACTTTGTGGTGACAGGAATAAATTAAATTATATAAAGAAAAATTTAATAACAAATGAAACAAAATGATACATGTATAATAAAGATTCTTCTAAGGTTTCTCCATGCCAGCAAAATATTATTTAAGGTTAGCTCAAACATCTTCAACTTCAGAAAGTTCAATAATATCTTCATTTAGCAATGTATCTTTCAAAATTGTCTTTATTTTAATCCCTCGCTAGGCTATAAAAAAAACCCTACCTGAAATACATGTCAACCAAAACACAAGAGGTATACCATAATTACAAGATAATTAGAAACGAAACATGTGCACTTGACAAGAAAAAGAAAAAATGATGACTGGGAACGCTTTTCGAAAGAAATGGAACATGATTTTTACGGTCTGCAAAAGGAAATATGGCGCTTTATAAGAGATCAAAGAACGGAAGTAAAGGAACTAATAGAGTCAAAACACATAGAAAAGGATACGTGGATTGACTACCTAATAAAGCTCTAAGCAAAGGAAGAAAAAACGACGCTAGAACCGGAAACACCAAAAATTACCACAAATGAAGAACTTAACATAAATGTACAGGAAGTTCGTAAAATAATTAAAAAGTTAAAGAACAGAAAAGCAGTATTCAAAAACGGATACCAAACGAATTAATTGATTAACCTAAAGAAAGCGTTTGACAGAGTAAAACCCAAAGATGTAATCCATCTTCTGTATAATAGAGAAAATCCCCTAAATGTTATAAAAACTGTCTAAAACATGTACCAAAACAACAAAATGGAAGTTAGAATAGATGGACAAATTACAGAACCTATAGAAATAGGCAACGGAATAAGACAAAGGGACTCATTGAGCCCCATGTCCCAAAAGCGTTAACAAAGGAAGAAACAGAATGTGAAACAAAGAAATAAAAATTACATCGTCTGCATAACTCTGTTACGCAGACGATGCAATATTGATAGCCCAAAATGAAGATAGTCTGCAAAGACTGGTCCACAGATTTAACATAAGAGCAAAATAATTTAATATGACAATCTTATCTCAGAAAACTAAAACAATAGTAGTCAGCAAAGAACCAACCAGATGTAAAAAACAATTGATGGCATCAGTATTGAACAATTAATGGAAATAAAATACCTGGGAATTACACTGTTCAGCTATGGAGACCTGGACAAAGAAGTGAGAGACCACGTACAAAAGCAAATAGACTGAAAGGATGCCTTAATAACACTATATGGCGAAACGGACACATTAACACTGAAATGAAGCCTAGACTTTATAAAGCCAGTGTAAGACCAATAATGACATATGCCTCAGAAACAAGACCCGACACAGCCACAACGCAAAGGCTACTGAAAACGGCAGAAATGAGAGTACTGAGAAGAATTACAGGAAATATGCTGAGGGATAGAAAGAGAAGTGAAGATATTAGAAGAAAATGTAGCGTACAGTGTATAAATGAATGGACACAAGATAGAAAAAAAGAATGAAATAACTACATAAGAGAATGGAGGAGACCCCTGTAGTCAAAATAGCAAGATATAAGTCACCAATCGGCAAAAGAAGTATCGGACGACCAAGCAAAAGATGGAGTGACAACCTTCCATAGAGGATTAGTCCGCCAATGAACAAGCAGAATTGCTTATAAAGAGGAAGAAGAAGTAGAAACTAGGTTATAGAATGTTGCTGTAGATTAGAATGGTTGAATTTTTTTTAACTTCTGACTTCTGACTGCCGATTTTTCTTCTTCTTTGTAGTACCATAAGCGACCTGATGGAAAAGGAAAATACTTTCTCTTTTTTCTTACTTCACTGATACCCACAATATCCAAATTCATTTTTGAGAGTTCTTTCTTTATTTTTCCGAATCTTTCCTCAGTAGAGAGTGACCTAACATTATATGTAGCGATGTTGAGGTTTATCTTTTTGACGTACTTTGAGTACGGTTTTTTTACAGTGGTCAGGTTTTTGTCATTTAAACACCGTGCTTGCCTTGCATGTTGGTGAGTATTCATATTTATTCCCACGAGCAGCTGAGCAGCGTTGGTCGATTTCTATAGAGCTACTCGCACAGGAACAACGCTGATATTTAATGGGATTTTGCCCAGTGTCCCAAGAGCATCGTTAGCGACCGCATGACGCGACGATTCAGTTGTAACCCGATAGCTTCCACCTTATCTTACGGATTTTTTGCATCTTGTTTTCTCCATATTCTTGTTCGGTAGGTTGGGGAGGGAATTAAAATGTAGATTGGAATTTTATGGGTCGTGACATCGTTCCCCGGGAAGAGGTATTTGGAGGCAAAATCAGAAGCTCGCTAGGGTAGGTTTGCTATTCCTGAAGTAGATCTGCCCTCTGCTGGGATCGTAAATGAGTCTCTACCCGCTACCCTGGCATACATACTTATAAATACAGTTTATTAAAGTTAGATATTGCGAATCAAATTAATACACAAATGAAAAGAAACATAAATAGAATTCTTACTATAAGATTTTGTATTAAGACGTAGTCACAGTTTACCAAATATTATTGGCACAGAACTGATCAAAATTTTAAATTCAAGAAAATTCAACCACTACAACCGTTATTTTATGGATCATTTTGACTTAATAACTGTTTTTTTTACTTTTTTTAATAGTTTTTACTTAATGACTGTTTTATACCATTTTATCTTCAGGTATCTGGGACAACTGGAAGAAGCTACACATTCGAACAAATCAGGGTAAAAAGTACGAATTTTTCCAAAGTATTGCGGGAGAAATTCAAGTTAAAAGACGGAGATGTTATAGCAATGTTTCTACCTAATGTTCCTGAGTACGTCATATGTTTCTTAGGATCATTGGAAGCTAGGCTCGTAGTGACTACTATGAATCCCATGTACACAGTAGGTAGGTGTGTCATACCACAATTAGCTTTTATTGTATAACAAATTATATAAAGTATGAATGCATCTTTATATTAGTTTGTCTGTTAATTATATCGGACATGTTTGCATATCTGGGATCTGTAAAAGTCTCTGTTTTGATGTATGTTTCCTGCTCGTATATCCTGACACTTAGTAGTCTTGAGGTTTCTCCTACATAAAAATTGTTGTGTCGTTGGATTTGGTTTTGAAAAAAATAGATCTCAGTGTGTTTGTTATTGTTACAGATATCTAAACAACTTTTCACAGTCTTTATAAGTTGCTTTTTGTGTAAGTGCACCATCTTAGCCCTTGGTGATTAATAGATCCAAGAACGAGAGTTGACTATTATCCTCCAGTTCTAATGTGAACTGTATTTTTGAATTTATAGAATTTAGATGCTTATGGAATTCCTGGAGTTCATTTATCCATATGGAGCCAAATACTTAACTGAAGGAAAATATCGTCGACTATCGATTCGATAATTTTTCATTTGCACAAGAGATTTCTTCTCGAAGTATGCCATAAAGACATTGTATATGACAGGAAATCATGACTGAGCCATCTGCTTCTTTGCGTATTTATTCTTTGTAGGAGAAAGTAGTGGCGATCAGGCATTAAAGAAACTAGCGGTCAGGCAGTGTTTCACTAAATTTATTATATCTCTCGATAGGTACTCATTGGTAGAAACTAAATTTAACTTTTCGTCAATAAAGATATTTGTGCAGAGTAATTTAATAAGAATTTGAAACTGTTCAAAAGAAATTGTTCAAAGAAAATTTAAAACAAAACAAAAAAAATCAAAAAACATTTATAACAACAAACACACCAAGATCTGTTTTTTAAACCCCATCCAACAACACAGAGGAGACACATGTCTTTCTATCCCTTGATTTTTTTTATGTATGTATACGTCCTCCTATTTAAGGCTAGGACGTTAAAATCGTCTTATGAAATTGATTTACGTACAAAAACCAGCGTAATTCTAGTTTGGCAATTTATTTGTTGGGAAAGCTCGAGTTTTGTATTATATTTTTTACCGATTACCAAATTTACATTTCAACATATCATTTCAAGAATAAAATATGGTTGACTCAGTATATCAGATGTCAGTTGGTAGTTCAGAGTTCCTTCTTAGGTGGCTTTTATATCGATTGATAATTTCCCATCGGGATTCCTAGGTTTCGTTCCAGAAATAACCATCCTGTGTAGACTAAAGAAATGACATTTTGAATAAATGGCAAATTAAAGCTAATAATCTATTCAGAAATCACGCAAACTTTACCTCCAAACACATTTTTTTTTAACTGAATCATATTATTCGTACTACGTAAAAAATGAGGGAGCACCCACTATACAATGGAACAATAGGTTAATAAGTTTCACGTTAGTTACATAATACACGCAATCTATAATATCAACACACAGTCTAGAGTTCACTCGTCGAATATCCTTCAAATTTTGTTAAAAAATTATTCAAACATGCTCTCACTACAAATGTTACTATATTTTGTATTTAAACGGAAAAAATCGCATATACAATAGGTAAATTGTATATATCCAAAATAAAATCTTGTTATCCATTGGCACTCCGAATATTTGATAGTTCGAAACCAACCTTCGAAAGTTGGCATCAAATGTATAACAATAAAACTCACAACTTTCTTTGGGTGTCAATTGTTCGTCCTCGTTTAGCTCAGTCTCTCAGGTGTGAGAACGTCTTATCTTAGAATTAAATCTGAAAAATGAGTTTGGCTGGGACAAATAAACCAAAATATGAACTAATTATATTTATTATACCTACATGAAAAAAATAAAATTAAAATTTTAATATTAAATTAAAATCAAAGCTAATCTTGCCTACAGATTTACAAAAAAGATTTTTAAATAATACTTATGGCGTCTGATGTGGTCTTCAAGCAGTTAGACAGGATTGTAAAATGTAGTTGTTGGTTGCTAGTTTTATTTGTTGATATTGGTATTAACTTCATGCGGTTCGGGAAGTCCTCAGCCAAAAAAGGACAAAAATTGATATTGGACCAAAAAACTAAAACAATAAATAGTATATGTTTGTATGTAAAATATTTCTTTGTCATATGAAGATTAAAAATAATTACACTATTAAATAGCAAATAGCAAATTACCAAGGGTAAAATGAATATAATTATTGTTAAATGAATTAGTTAAATTGTATTAAAGATACTAACTGCATATGGGACTAATTATAAGGTTAAAATAAACATGTACGGAGCAGTTTATGTATGTAGAAAAAATAAAATTATAAAGACAGAAATAAAAAAAATCATTAACTACAAATGTACTAACCCCAGAAAAGATTTAACAATGTAAATGAATTTTCAACTGAAAATCCAGCTTAAATAAGTAAAAGACATTATAAAAACTAATCTCCCTTTCGATTGAATTATCCCTACTTCTGAATTGAAGTGACATGATTGAGAAGTTTTGCCAACTGACAGATATACTTTGTCTATTAAAGTGAGGCTTAGAAATTTATATACGTTCTATCTCATCGAACATAGTGGGGTCTGAATAAAGAAATTAGAATATTAAATTAGAATATAAAGTTGATTGAGGAGTTGAGCGTCAACTATTTTTAGAATAAAAATAGTAAAATAAAATATAAAGATAATAGATGAATAAAATTTAAAAAAATTAAAATAAAATAATTATTTAAAGAAAAATAACAAATATGTGACGTTTATTACAATACTATCTTCAAAAGAACAAATTTTCGAAGTACACTGTTTATCCCTCATCAGTTTACCAAAAAAATTGCGAAGTGATAATTAATATCATAATATCACCAAAATTGACTGGAATTAATAATGTTGTGAATTGTCTCTTTTCTACAACATAAGTAGTGAGCCAGAGGTTGAAGGTATGAAGCACAATTACAAAAATACTTTGTTACAAATGTATTTAACCAAGATTAGCCTTTTTCTTTATTGCTCTGTTATGTACGAAGGAAGGTTTACGTAGTACGCGTATAAATTCCAACACGACAGAGAATAATTATACTGTCGTGTTGGCGAGAGAGTTTCTCGTTTGAGACATAAACGTATTTAAATTTTTAGAGCGTACTGCCCGTGGTGTGGTGCGATTATAGAATGCCGAAATGCCGCTCCAATCCAACAATTTATAGGTATAATTCAAACCGGCAAATTCAACGTCTTTTAACGGCTATTAAAAAACTTTCTTAGAGTGGGTTATTTCTTGACATAATTTCAGCAATAAATCATTTTTTGACATATATTTACAAAAAAAAATGCATAAATAAGACAATAAAACTAAAATATTTATTACCTTTTAAATAAGTATTTCAAAAAGAATAAAACCTAATGACACACCTCCAGGTAGACATTATGCCTGCCTTTTAGCGAAAATAAAGTGAGTCAAATACGAAAATTAATAACTTTACGAGCAGGTATCTAATTGCAAAAAACGGACATTTTAGACTAGTTTTATTTGAGCCAAGATATATTGAAAACAAACAGAATATATTTTCGTATTTTGATGATTAATGGTATTCTATTAAATGTAATTAATAAAAGAGTATTAATGGTATGTTAGGAAGATTCCGGATTTGGAGAGAATTCCGAAAACCAGCATTCCAAAAAATACTTCCCTTATTTTTCGGACTTAATGAGAGAAAAACAAAATCGGCATATTCTAGTATACCATAAAGTACGCAATATTAAATTATATATAAAGGAACTTTGAAATAATTATAACTTATAGCTTTTACTTTTTATTGGAAGTTTGTCCATAGCACTTATGTTGTTATTACTTAGTACTTCCAAAATAAATTATTTTCTAAAAACCACTTTTTACAATTCAAAATTATAAGTGGCGCAGTCAGTATGATGCGAATCAAAAAAGAACATTTTACACATTAAGTGATAGAACTTCTTCGGTTTTAGGTGTTTCAACATCTTTTTATATTATGAAATAATCTATTTGGGCGTGATTCAATAAATATATAAAGCTTATATTATACAATTCGAAGTATATCTATATACCTCCATATTCATTAATTCCCAAAGAGAATACCACAAAGTAAAGGATATGAGGAATATCCAGATGGAGGCAAGTGCTTCTTTTAGCTTTGGTTGGCACAAAAATTAAAGAATTTTAGTGACTGGTAGCTAAACGGCGCTTCAAATTAGAAGAAAAAAAAATTTAAATAAGTATTTAAATAGTTTAGCATTAATCCATATGTCCAATAATAATCTTATGGGCACTGATATGAGTAGATTTTGTTGATTATTTTGATCTTGGGCTTAGCTCGTACCAGATCTCGGTATTTTGATTTATGAAGGATATAGCACAATATATCACAATTATAATAATTCAAACAGTAATGCTAGTTTTATGGTAGGTGAATAATTTATCCTACAAATCTGCAAACACTTAACATTGCATAATTATTTCATAATGAGCAATTTAATTTTCATTTAGCGCAATAATTATGTTAATAATTGCGAAAATAAAATCAAAAAAAGAATAAGCATCATTATTTTATATTTATGGTCAATTAAAATAAATACATTTAAATCAATTTTTTATTGACAAACAAAAATCGTTAAATATTTACTGAATTTTTAACACAACACAACACTAAAATTAACAACCAAAGTGATAACAATTAAACTGAATGAAATTATAACTAGCAGAAGAACAACAAGGTTTTTGGTCGGGAAGATCATGCACCGACGCTATAATTATAATGAGGCAAGTGCAAGAGAAATCATTAGAATACAACAAACCGGCATATCTATGTTTCGGGGACCTTAAGAAGGCATTTGACTGGGTCAAATTAAAGCACGTTATCCACTTATTGTACCTTTCGGAATAATAAAAACGATCGAACATATCTACCAAAACAACACAATAAAAGTCAAAGTAGAAGAAGAACTAACCGCCTCTATTAAAGCTAGCTATGGGATAAGACAGGAAGATTCCCTGAGTCCTCTATTATTCAACCTGATTATGGATGAAATAATACAAAAAGTAAGAACAAAAGACGGATACCAAATGGAAGAAACACAACCTAAAATAATCTGCTACGCAGACGACGCAATACGACTCTCTCAAAGTGAAGACGATTTACAACGTATGCTGCACCAATTTAATATAATTGTCAGAAAATTTAATGTTAATTTCCCCAAAAAAGACAAAATGCATTGTTACAACAGCAAATTTACTAAGATGTAAATTGGAGCTGGAAGGTCAGATAATAAGTGATGGAGTTTAAATATCTAGGCATCACATTATCTGGCTACTGGAAGCTCGAAACTGAAGTGGATGATCAAGTGAATAAAGAAAACAGAGCCGCAGTCTACCTGAATGAAATAATATGGAGAAATAAAAATATCGGGAAAGAAATGAAAGGCAGAATTTACAAAACAGTCGTCAGACCAATAATGACATACGCGGGAGAAACACGACCTGACACAGAGTGGTCAAAAAGGATATTAGAAACAGCAAAGATAAAAAATTGACGGTAAGAGGTAAGATACTATGGGACAGAGCTAGAAGTACAGATGTACGACGTAGATGCAAGGTGGCGAACATTAAGAACTGGCTAAGAAATAAAAGAGTAGAATGGAACGAACATATTGAATTGAATGACAACAAATTGATGGAAAGAGACGGTCTCTCAATAGGAAGATGATCAGTAGGAAGACCACGAAAACGATGGAACGACAACTTACTGGAGGCACATTAAAAAACAGACAAAGTCATGACTAGATAAAAAGAAGAAGAAGAGTTTATTTATGTTAATAAGTCTAATAAATATTAAAAAACTATTGTTTTGAGAGTCTATTTAATATTTTGTTTTAAAAATTGTTGTTTCCTTGATTCAAACGAGGTACTTTCTGTCGCTGGCATTTGGTCACGTGCCAAAGGGTGGTTTGTATGAATAAGGAACATTGATATAAGGAACGAACTGATAATACAATCCACATTGAAGTTTATAGAACAGACAGCCTGTGGTAAGAAAAATACTAAAAAACAACAAAAAGAAGAAGAATAAGACAGAGATGGGAGGAAGTAATCAAATATATTGGAGAGAAGAGAATGACATGGACAGACGCAAGGATGTTGACACGAAACCGCACAGGATGGAAGAAATTTGTTAAGAAGTAAATACCACCATTATTATGGTAGAAATGTTTTTGATTATATATATTGTCATACTTTTTCTTTCCCAACCAAAGAAAAATAAATAAAAATATCCATCGGAATAAAATTTTAAGATATCATTATAAACAAAAATGTATATAGTAATTTAAGATAAGATTTAGTGTAGATAAGAATAGAAAGTTGTTTGGTAAACGACCTTTTTCCGTTTGAAACAAAATTATCAAAAAAACCTTTGTTTAGAATTAGAAGACATTTTACCTGTAAGTTAATCTTTTCATTGTTTGTATAGTCGAGTATTAAATGACCATATTCTAATCTTTTGAAATATGTATAAATGATGTATTGAAAAAAACCAATTTTAAAGTAAGCTATTTAGTTTTCTCTGAAACCGAAATTAGGCTTTTCCAAAATCATGGTAAACACAATTTGAGCTTTTGATTGGACGGTCGTTTTTAAATGGGAATTTGTGAGTCGATCATGAGACAGGAGAAGTTAGTCATATTTTGGTCATCGAAAGGAAACAGTCGTTGGTCTCAAGATAGAGTGTGGTTCGTGAGTTTGGATACCGGCGTAACGAAAAGAAGTGAATAGTTTGAAGAAGGAGATAACAAGTAGATTAAAAGAGGTCCTTGTATCTACCGTGGACATTTTATAAAGTATATGTGAAAGTATTCTTACGGCATCAAGTTGACAAAAGGAGGTCCTGGTGTCATAAATAAATAGCTGAGTTTGGAGAAGTGAATCAGGTGTTTTTTGTGTAGTCTGCCGGAGGTTTGCAGAGACGTTAAGAAAGAGCCGAGGTGCCAAAGAGGAGAGATCACATCGTTGAGGAGACTGGACTTTTCTGGGTATTTTCCAACATACAACTCAAGAAGAAAATACGCTGTAAGTGTTTGTACAATTGAATTTTATATCTGTGAAGGATCGTTTCGACATCATGGTCATTAGCATTCAAATTTAAGAACTGAGGTTTTGTTAGGCTAATCAAAAGTTTAAAGTTTTGTTGTTTCTTGTTTCAAGTAAAGAAAATTTTAAGTAAAATTGGTTTTCACGTAATATAAATGTATGTAGCTTTATAATCTTATTATTATAAAAATTTAATTTATTTTCTTGTATGCTGATTGATAAGATAACGACAGAATTTAATAATTGTTTTATTCGTTCATATAAAATAAAGAAACGTAAATATTTGTAATATAATATATTTGTATTCTTATCCTTTCTTCTCTCTCCCGATAAAAGACAACTAGAAAATCTTTTGAATCCATCGAACACAGGTAATATAAGGATTATTTTACTTTTGATAACAAATAAATTATATTTCTTTTTTATTGGCTCAATAAACTAAGATTAAAGTCAAAATAAACAATCATAACAATATATATATATATATATATATATATATATATATATATATATATATATATATATATATATATAACATAAATATATTTAAAAACAACAATAACTAGTATTTTATCAGTCTCTATGTCAATGTACTAAGGTCAAGTGATGGCCACAGAATATCAATAAACTATACTTATTGTCATGGTACAAAGTGCAATTCTTTCATAAAAATACTTTATTATTGCTTAGGTTATTTGGTGTATTATTATAAAGATAAGATAAAAGTACTTACCTACTATAGTAGATTATTATTTCTAATATTTGCGTTTTTGTAAACAACCATACCGTTAAGTATAGTTCTTTTTCAGTCGGATAAGATAATATATTTAATGAAGGGTAATTTTTGGCTAATTAAGGGCAATTATGACGAGAAAACTTTATTTTCTCTAATATACTGTAAATATGTATTAGGCAACACTGTAAATATGTATTAGACAACAATTTATTGTAATTTGAGGATTTTTATTAGATATGTCCATGTATGTATAGACCTTTTTTTTTGGAATGAGGTGGAAAGGTTCAAAACCGACTAGGGAAGGTGTCCCTAGTACTGTTGGATTCGATCCAGAGAGGAAAACATGCTAGGGCATACAGTCCAGAGTATGGATTATGTGTACCGCATGCCCCCCTGACCAGTCGCCTACCAACTAAAACCACCCCCTCTTCGACGCGGGATGTCCCCGGACGAGTTCATTAGAGAACGAAACATGGGGATATCCTGCGCTGCCTGAAAGATACGTTCTCAGATGATGTCTTAAGTTATCCTATGCTGCTTGCCTAGGAGCGGCCAGCACATAGGGGAAGGTCCGGTTCCTGATTCGGAACAATAATTCAAGGACTAGTAGTTATTGGGAAAGGCAGTATACGTCCTTTGAAGATCATGGTTGACTATGGACTATGTGATATGAAAGGAGTCTGTATGTATCTGGAACAATTGGATAGAGAAGAAGGGGACTATCGTTCCTAAAGAATTCAGAGGACTTCTAACATCCTGATCAAGCTTTATTCGGAATAGTAGAGTACCCTGAAGAGTAGGGGTATGTGTACCTATGTTGCGTCTGCTATGCTGATTTGGCGGTATCCACGTACGTATCGCGTATGAGTTAGAAGGGAGAAAAAAGTTCTAAGTGGTCCCTTATGTGGTGCGAGAGGAGACCCTCCTCACCCATCTTGTTCGGCTCTTTCCAGGATGGTCTTTCGTTTCATAATTTGCGTGATCTGGTCTATTATAAATTCAAAGTTTTGTTTACTATGCAACGCTATATGTATAATATTATTGGGCCTTATATCCCCTAACCTATTCCGCAGCCTATTTTGTTCTTGGGCGAAAACATTGCACCGAAAGATGCAATGCTCCGCGTCGTCTCTCTCATGACATGTAGAGCACCTATCATCGTTGGTTTTCTTTATTTTAAATGTGTAAGACCTGAAAGACCCATGTCCTGTCAAAAATTGTGTAAAATAGTAATTTACCCGCTTAAATTTACAGTTGTACCACGCAACCACATCTGGGATTAGCGTTTTTGTCCATTGAGCTTTCGTAATCTGTGCCTCCCATCTGCTCTCGTATGGTCGCCCTTACCAGAGGTAAGTGACCATTCCGGTTTTCGTATAGCATCTGCCGTTCCTTGGCTAGGAGATGGATGGGGATCGTACCTGCTATTGTCTGTAGGGCTATAATAGAAGTGGTTCTGTACGCGCTTATGACTTTGAGTAGGGGTTTACGTTGTGCTCTTGTTATCATATCTTTATATTTTTGATATCTTAGTACATCTATCCAGACGGGGGTTCCGTATAGGAGGGTCGATTGTACAATATGTAGATATAGTCTTCTCTTGATGCTGCTTGGACCTCCTATATTAGGTGTTATTCTCTGGATGGCTGCTGTTTGTTTGTCCGCCTTCTTAACCACTCTCGAAAGATGTTTCGTAAATCTTAAGCCTCTGTCCAAATCAATGCCTAAATATTTAGCACAGTTCGTTGGTCTCAGCTCATTGCTACCTAGTTGAAAGATCAGGTCTGGCCCGTTTCTTGGAGCCTTCAGAATGACCACCTCGGTCTTGCTGCCTGCGAGTTCTAGGTCATTATTTTTCATCCACCTATTTACCTTGTTAAAACAGTCGTTTATCGTATCTACAATTTCCCAATACATGTCACTAATCGTTAAGATAGCTAGATCGTCGGCGTAGGCTATTGCTATGCTATCTCTGCCGTAGTCGATGTCCAGTACCCCATTGTAAAGTATATTCCATAATGTCGGGCCTAGTACGGATCCTTGCGGTAGGCCAGCTGTTAATCGAATCTCTGCGTTTCTAGCCACTGACACATATCTATCGGTTAAGTATCTTTTTATAATGTTTATTAAATATCGCGACACGTCTGCAGTTTCCAATTTTCGTATGATGTGTGCCCAGTTGGCGGAGTTAAAGGCATTCTTCACATCAAACATTATCAAAGCGGCCCATCTTCTTCTTGTGGTCTTAACAGTGTCCGTAATATGCTTAACCGCATCTACCGCCGATTTTGCTTTTCTAAATCCGTACTGTCTAGTCGAGATAATGTCCTTTTCTCTCAACTCCTCTTCAAGGCGATTTTTGACGATATTCTCATAGAGTTTCCCTAAACAGTCAAGGAGGCATATTGGCCGATAAGAACTGGCTTCGTCCGGATCTTTACCGGGTTTAAGTATTAATGTGAGTCGCGCACGCTTGAGCTCGTCAGGGAATTCTTGTGTTGTAAGCAGCTGATTGAAGATTTTTATAACCGCTTCCGGTTGTAATGTGGTTAATAATTTTATCGCCTCTGGTGGCACACGGTCTGGTCCAGGAGATTTACCTACTTTGATGGACTCTGCGGCTCTGGTGAGTTCTGCGAGACTGACGCCATTCGGACAGGTATGTTCATTTTGTACGAAGTGTGTGTTCTGCTTTGAGGGAAAAAGGGTATTCGCAATTTCCCTTCTTTTATCATCGCACAGTTTGTAAGGGGTCTCTGACCTCAGCGTTTTGGTGGCTATTCTATATGCATCACCCCATACATCGTTCTCCAGCGCCTCGCACAGGTTTTTCCAACATGTGCGCTTGGCCCTGTTAATCGTCTTTTTTAACTCATTTTTGGCGCTTTTATACTCGTCCTTTATCTGCTGGGTCCTATTCCTCTGCGCGATTCGCCTAAATCTAAGGCATTCTGTCCGTTTTTGCTGTATTTCGTCATTCCACCAGTATGTTACAGTATATGTGACATATTTGTTATTACTGCTCGACTTGTGTGCTCGTATTATTGCATTTCTAAAGGTGGGAAAGTCGGTAGCTTCTTCTTGTAAGTTGCTGGTCTGTTCAGCAAATCTTACTTTATTAAAAGCGAGTGTTTTTCTGCCGTTCCTAGTTGTGACCTTTGTTCATATCTCGAAGGAGATGTACTTATGAAAAGTAAACATCTTCTCGTCTAGTACATCCCAATTTGTAATTTTGTTTGCATAATTATTTGATGCTAGGGTAATATCTATGTGACTCCGTGATTCTCCTCTTTCGAAAGTGTGTTTACCGTTGTTTAACACTACCAAGTCGGACGATGAAATCCATTCGTTCCATAATTCCCCCCTATTGTCATTTCTTGGGGACCCCCATAGAATGGATTTGGCGTTTATATCACCAACAATTATGAAGTATTTTTCTACAAGTGACGCCTCAATAATACTATCTACCTTATCTTGGTATTGTGTAGTGTTAATGTTTGGAGAAATGTAACAGGCTATTATTGCCACATCATTCAAATTGATCTTGATAAATCCTTCGTTCGAAGCCATTTTTAGAGTCTATACCACTAGCCAGTAAGGTCACATGGTGAGGGGGGTTCCTTACGTCTATCCGCACAAATCTATGACGCTACCCTGAGGGGATAGTGTCTAAGGGGTGGAGGCAGTTGGGTCTCCGTCCCAATATGTATGTATGTATAGACCTGGGAAGTAACGATTTATCCAAGACAATCTTTGATCCAGGTATCTGACAACTGCTTCTGACTAATTTGGTGATAACAATATAAAATAAACAAAATATGCAAAAAATTATACGTCAATATAACCGTATATAAATATAGTCCATTGAAAAGTTACATTCAGATTACATTTTTGAGAGGACGCAATTTTATCATTTTGATGTGTGGAGGAGGTTAGCGTAAGCTTAATTTCAAGTTTGTTGGGTCGCCACCCTTCTTCCCCGGCCTCCTTCTTGGAAAAAAGGGCACAAAGGGTTTTCGCGCTGATCTCGTAAACTAGCAACCCTTCAGAAAATTTTATCGGACAATATTTGTGGAAATTTAATTTGTCTACAACTTTATTCCTATTACATTTTATCGAAAAATGGAAAATAAAAAGTAATAATAGTCTCCCGTTTTATACCGCTCGCGGCTTTGGGAGTATAGCAGGGTAGTCTGCTATATCTAGGGCCTACGGTATACAAGGAAGGTAACATGGCCAGTGCTACGCTTTAACCGCCTATTATTACCCCTGGTTTTACCCAAGGTACTCATTTTTATTCAGGCTGAGTAGACCTGGGGCCTATAGACATTTTTAAAAATGTCTAGTTATTCTTTGCCGGCGGTAGGATTCGAACTCCGGACCACCGACATGCGAGGCAAGCATCCTACCGCTTGCGCTACGCAGGCCCCATAGTAATTACCAAAAATAACTAAAACTTTTGGGGCAATTTGGTAATTCATATTTCTTTCCCAGGTGGTGCTAGGAGTTATCCTACCAGACAAACAGTGTGAGTTGTCGACCTAGCCTTTTATATAGATAGAAAATAGTTCGCACTTATTGGTTTATTAATTGTTTAACCAATATTATGTTCGGCGCTAATCTAATTTCAATTTGAATGCATGTAAAACAATTTGCTTTGAATTTATTAAGATTTGTTGACAGAATTGTTCTGAAGTTAAAAAATGACTCCATAATTATCCTACCAGCATACAAGGGGAATGCAACTGTGATAGATACAAAATTAACAAAGGATCCAACGAAGCCTTTTAAAAACAGAATATATAGAATTTTATTCAAGTTTAAAGATTATTTAACAAATTATCAAAGAAGATTAATTACACTTCGTTACAGTAAGATCGCTCATTGTTGGGCTCATTCCTGAATAATATAAACGATAAAGAAGAGAACATTTACCATGGAAAAGAAATATAATATAACACTACCTATTCTGGATTTTTTCATTTCTAAGAAAGATACTGGATATGAGACTTAGTTGTATATAAAACCAACATACACCAACAGATATTTAAATTCCAAATCAAATCAGCATATCAATATTAAAAAGGGAATCATTAAATCCTTATGCGATAGAGCCAAAATTACTTGTTCTAACGAAAATTTGTTCTTAGATGAAAAACATTTTGTTAACATCTGTTTTATTAAAAAATGATTATCGTTTATAAACAAGGAATTTCCAACAATCTACCTAATAGAACAGAACAACTTAGAACGAGATCCTACATAAGGAATAATACAAGGAAAATAACAATACTATACATAAAAGGATTATCAAAAAACTTAAAAAGGTAGGAAATAAATTCAACATTTCAACAAAATTCAAAACAACAAACACATTGAAATCTATTTTATCTAAAACTAAACCTAACAATGAACAAGAAAGAACACAGAATTGTAATTATAAAATACCTTGTGAATGCGATCAGTTTGATTTAGGTGAAACATCAAGGCCATCAAATGTTAGAATAAATTAACATTAATCTTATATTAATAATAGAGAATTTGATAGATCTCAAATATGTAAACATGCATGGGAATTGAACATAGGCTTCAATGGAAAGATTCAAGTGTAGTTCTAAAATAAACAAAAGGTAAAAAGAGAAAAATCAAAGAAGCGGCTCTAATTATGCTAAATGAGACCAATTTTGTCGCAAATTCCTCGGCAGAATGCAGTAGGATCTGGTTACCCAAATTAAAAGAGAAAGTATATTTAATGAAAATACCACTACTAGTAAGTCAGTAACATATCGAGGATAGATCATTTATGTTTTTGAAATAACATACATATAAAATTAAAATTAGAATTTGGTGTTTACTGAGAGTAAACTAAATGTAAAACCAAATACTTACCATGTCGGGATAGTATTATGTGGTTTTTTTTTTCTAGTTTTTTCCTCATTATTTACTATGGTATCACTAACAGGAGAATTTTGCTGTCATCATGGCATCATTCTGAAGTAATGCCCGAAATAAGCGAAGTAGAAATAGAAAATGCAATTAAAGAATTGAAAAGAAATAAAGCACCGGGTAGTGATGGAATTCTGGCAAAAATGTTGAAAGAAGGAGGAGAAGAAGTCATCAGGTACCTAAAAATACTTTTTAATAAATGCCTATTTGAAGGAAACATACCAAGAGAATGGAATACTGCTAACACAATATTAATACACAAAAAAGGGGACAATACAGATCTGAAAAATTATCGTCCAATATCACTACTATCACAACTTTATAAAACATTCACAAAAATAATTACAAATAGATTGACAACAAAGTTCGATGTATATCAACCAGTAGAGCAAGCCGGATTTAGAAAAGGGTTCAGTACATGTGACCATCTTCACACACTAAAGGTCCTAATAGAAAAAGTTAACGAATACAATTTACCAATCTGTTTAGCATTTATAGACTACTAGAAAGCTTTTGACAGCATAGAATTATGGGCTATTGAGGAAGCACTGGTCAACAGCAGAATAGATTCTAGATATAGGATATTAATACATAATATATACCAACACGCTGAAATGGAAGTCACGATGGATAACGGAATGAAAACGAGGCCAATAAAAATCAACCGAGGAGTAAGACAGGGAGACACCATATCTCCAAAACTATTTACTGCCGCACTTGAAGACATCTTTAAATCACTAAATTGGGAAACGAAGGGACTGTCGATAAACGGAAAGTATTTAAACCATCTAAGATATGCAGATGACGTAGTACTAATAGCCGACAGCTGGAAAGAACTGAATACGATGATCGATGAGCTTCATACGGAATCCATAAAAAAGGACTGAAAATGAATCTGAGTAAAACTAAGCTAATGTCGAATAAAGATGATCAACCGACGATAACCATCCAAGGAACAAAAGTGGAACATGTAGAAGAATACATATATCTGGGTCAGAATATCAAGGTAAACAAAGAAAACCAAACTACCGAAATAAGCAGACGAGTAAGAATGGGATGGGCCGCATTTGGAAAACTCTCATACATACTGAAAGACAAAAAGATACCCCAAAACCTTCGAACCAAAGTGTTCGATTCTTGTATCCTTCCCGTTCTCACTTACGGAGCTGAAACCTGGACATTCACAAAAAAGAACATGGACAAGATTCGAAAAACTCAGCGAGCCATGGAACGACAGATGCTTGGTATCTCACTAATAGATCGGCAAACGAACGAAGCAATCCGGAACAAAACAAAAATAAAGGACGCCGCGAAACAAGCAGCTAAATTAAAATGGAAATGGGTTGGACACAACGAACGTCTCGAAGATGGTAGATGGAACAAAGAAGTCGGAAACTGGCGACCGTACGATGCGAAGAGACCAAGAGGAAGACCTCAAATGCGCTGGAGCGACGATATCAAAAGAGTCGCAGGACCAATGTGGAAACGCCTAGCACACAACAGGGATGAATGGCGAGAAATGGGAGAGGCCTTTATTCGACAATTCGAATAGAAAAAGGGCTAAAAAAAAAATAATAAAAAAAAAAATGGCATGTGGTTGTATTTTTAAAGACGAATCATATGATTTTTTTGACGGATATTCTCAAGTTAAAGTTAATTTCATCTAATCGAATAAATTATCTTACAATAAAGTCGTCCGATTAACGCAACTCAGCAATATTGGCAAATATCATTTTAAAGTCGTCTACTTTAAAATGCATAATATATGTCTGAATTGTCAATATAAATGAGTCAGATAAAATTAAATTATTTGAAGAATTTTTCACCAAGTAACAAAAACAAAATTCGTTTAATTTATTAATGTCTGTATTTTAAAAACGATTTCCGAAGTGGAAATTGAAAACTTGTTTTAAACTTCCATTGTGACTTATTCTCATTAAAATATTAAATACTTTTGTTAACAATTCTTAAGATTTTCTTTCCTTACCTTACAGTCACCCTAAATTAGTTTTTGGTTATACCATATTAGTATACAGTGGTACCTTAATATACAGGTATGAGTGCCTTAAGAACCGGCAAAATAACGCAAAAGATAGAAAACATAATACGTTGTGAAATAAAAAGAGATGAAAGTAGTAGAGGTGAGAAATTATCGATATAAACCTATAATTTACTTTACATTACATTAGATCTATCGAAAGTTTCCCACCTTTAGACGTTAGCTTATGAGCTGGTTGACTTCAGTCATAGTAATACGTATCACGTAATGTAAGTAAAAACAGTTTAAGTACGAGTATGTTTTATCCAAAATTAAAGTATTGATCAATAATAAACTGTGATTTGAGACGTCGCATACACTCTTCTCAATACAGAATTATCATAGCTTGTTTTTTGTATTCGTCAATACAGAATTAATTATCAAATTACTACTAATTAAACTGTTTACTTACATTTGCTTTATTGCCTTCAATCAGTTTTTACTTTATGCGAAATTTAAATAATGTTAATGTTCGATGTCATACTTGTAATACTATGACTGAAGTCAACTAGCTCATAAGCTAACGTCTAAAGGTGGGAAACTATCGATAGTCCTAATGTAATGTAATGTAATGTAAATTAGAGGTTTCTATCGATAATTTCTCACCTCTACTACTTTCATCTCTTTTTATTTCACAACGTATTATGTTTTCTATCTTTTGCGTTATTTTGCCGGTTCTTAAAGCACTCATCACTGTATAAAACTGGCCATCATTTCATATACAGAAACGTTCTAAGTTTAAACTCTGTTGTTAATTTTTTGGAGTTTTCTGATCTGAAAATCACATCTAAAGTGTTTGATTATTTACATTTAGTACATTAGTCCTTCTATATTTTTGAAATTTTCGACACATACCTACTCTATTATTTATCTAAAATATTTGTTTAATCGTAAAATATTTGTTTTAGATGAAATAGCAAAGCAGATTTTAGACGCTTCTCCAAAACTAATAGTAACTCAAGCTAATTTGGTCAGCACGGCTAGATCAGCATTAGAACTAACAAAACGACAACTACCTTTGATTATTGTTAAGGAAACGGTAAGCTAGCAATTTTTATAAATCAAAGTCTATATTTTGGCGTTATGTTTTCGGGTCAGATCAAATAAATATTTTATAGTTTTCAAATATAATGTGCATAATACATATGTATAAAACTATAAAATACATATTTCCTCAATTAAGTTAATGTAGCCCTGAAATAGAAAGTGAACTAAAGGATATAAAATGGGATATCCTTGGTATATGCGAGACCAGAAGAAAAAGTGATGAGTATATAATACTAAAAAATGGCACACATTTTATGCATAAAGGTGGCGAATACACGGGAGTGGGATTCTTGGTAAAACAAAGCCTCACACAGTGTATCGAAGAATTCAAGCCCATATCAGACAGAGTAGCATATCTCATCATCAGGATTAATAAAAGAACCACTCTGAAAGTGATCCAAGTGTACGCTCCGAACAAAAGCCACGACGATGAAGAAGTAGAAATATTTTATGATGAAATAAGAATAGCTATAGATACAAATAAAGCAAACTACGAAATACTATTAGGAGATTTTAATGCTAAATTGGGCAAAAAAGAGGAAGATTACGAACATTTAATTGGTAACTATGGCTACGGGAAAAGAAACAATAGAGGAGAAATGCTTCTCAATTTCATGAATGAACATAACACGTACTCAATCAACTCCTTTTTCAATAAAAAACCAAGCAGAAAATGGACATGGATGAGCTCCGATAAAAAGACAAAGAATGAAATAGATTATATCTTAACGAAGAATAGAAACCTAGTAGAAGACGTATCAGTATTAAATCAGTTTGACCTAGGAAGCGATCATAGACTAATAAGAACAAAACTAATAATTAACAAAAAAACTAGAAAGAAAAAGAATACACGAAAAAAGATACAAATGGACATCTGAAGAAATCAAAAATAGTGAATTTAATAAAAAGATAGCGCATGCATTAAATCAAGTTAGCATGCAGCAGATAAACTCCAATGATATTGATGATTTGAATAACCTTATTACCGAAACAGTGAATAAAAGCCTTCTGCAACTGAAAAAACCAAAAACAACATACAATGAATTAGACAAAGAAATATTACAACAAATAAAAAGAAGAAAAATCTTAAATAAATCTAACAAAAGGGGAACCGACGAATATAGAGAACTTAATAGGCAGATTAGAAAAGGAATCAGACAACAAAAAAGAAAAGGAAACGAAAAATTAATAACAACAACTATTGAAAAAAATAAGAGTATGAAATGCCTCAGACCGACACTAGGACGACGTCAGATGATATCATTAATGGGAAAAGACGAAAATGAAATCACAACTAGAGAAAACATACTGACACGAATAGAAGAATTTTACACAGAACTTTACAGAACACATCAACAAGATGATGAGATGAGACCAGCACGGAAATTAATAAAAAATGTTGGATCAGAAATAATGCCAAAAATAACAATTTCAGAGGTAACTACAGCATTGGAAAACATGAAGAGAAATAAAGCTGCAGGAGAAGATAGTATTACCACAGATATGATATTAGAATGAGGTAAGGAACTAATTGCAATTGTAACTAAGCTTGTGGACAGTTGTTTACATCAGGGCAAAGTCCCTAAGAGCTGGAACAACTCTAAAGTAATCTTATTACACAAGAAAGGTGATAGTCCAACCAACTAACCAACTATATTGGTGATATCCAATACCAACCATATGAACAGGCAGGTTTTAGAAAAGGCTATTCAACTTCCGATCACCTGTTAACCACAAAAATATTATTAGAAAAATGTAACGAATACAAGTTTCCAGTTTTCCTAGCATTTGTAAACTACGAAAAAGCTTTCGATACCATAGAACACACGGCCGTAATAAACGCAATGCAAAATTGTAGAATAGACAGCAGATATATTAACTTAATAAAAGAAACTATGAACCAAGCTACAGCTACATACTACCTAAATGAAAATGAACACACGAACCCTGTACCATTAAACAGGGGAGTCAAACAGGGAGATACTTTATCACCCAAACTGTTCACCTTAGTTTTGGAGGACGTTTTTAAAAACCTAAATTGGAAATATAAGGGAATAAACATCAATGGCCGCTACCTTAGTAATCTACGATTTGCAGATGACATAATCCTGATAGCTACTGACCTACAAGAAATGCAAACCATGCTTTTAGAACTACATACCGAATCTTCTAAAATAGGACTGAAAATGAATTTAAACAAAACAAAAGTCATGCACTCCGAAGACACCGTGACAATAATAAACGATAAAGTTATAGAAAAAGTTGAAGAATATATATACTTAGGACAAAACATAATACTAAATAGGAAAATTCAAACTGAAGAAATAAAAAGAAGAAGAAAGTTAGCTTGGGCAGCATTCGGTAAACTGAACTATATACTCAGAAATCAACAAATTCAATTACATCTTAGATCTAAAGTTTTTGATGCATGCATTAATCCGATATTAACTTATGCGGCACAAACATGGACAATCACAAACAAGAATATGAATATACTTAGAGTCACTCAACACGCGATGGAAAGAGCAATGCTAGGTATATCACTTAAGGACAAGAAAACAAACACATGGATAAGACAGAAAACCAAAGTCACCGATGTGGTGCAAAAATCATTAAAGTTGAAATGGGAATACGCTGGACATGTAGCTAGGAGCGATCTAAACAAATGGCACAGATCAATTTTAACCTGGAGACCATACCAACACAAAAGACCCAGAGGCAGACCTCCTATGAGATGGACAGATGATCTGAAAAGGACTGCCGGGAAAAATTGGCTACAAGTAGCGTACAATAAAAAACAATGGAAAGGAAGACTTGAAGAGGCTTATGTTCAGATGTGGACGTAAATGGCTAGATGAAGAAGAAGAAGAAGAAGCACATAATAAAAATTTGGGAGAGAACTGTAGAGCGAAGGTTATGTAGAGAGACATCGATAGGAGAACAGTTTGAGTTTATGCCAGTGAGGAACACAACGTACACCTTGTTTGCTTTGAGACAGTTGTTAGAGAAATACGGCGAGAAGAAAAGAGACCGACATTTGATTTTTAGAGATTATTACATTAAAAATGTTTACAATGTATAATGAGTTGCCTAGCAATAAAGTCTGTTTGTGTTGTATCATCGCTTCAAGCAAGAAGTTATATAGAGCACATATTAGTCAATCACCCATATTTTTCGAAAATTTTAATTTAGATTTGAAATTATTTATAGAGATTTTATATTCCAAACAAAAATCCTCAGAAGAATTATGGGCCCGATAAGAATCGAAAACGGAAAAAGTAAGAAGAGACGGGATAAAATATAGTTAGACTTTTTAAAGCGCAGAGATTGAGAAGGCTGGGACACATAGAGTCCCGGCCTTCTCAGGAAAAACGACCTACTGATTAGGAAGATCAGAAAGAGACGGGAGGACCAGGTCATAAGATACATAAAATGATGAAAGTAAGAAACTGCAGGGACCTATGCACCGATCGAAATGAGTGGAAGAAAATTGTAACGAAAGCCAAGTCATACAGCAAACTATGGCAATACACAAGAAAAATGAGAAGTGATCAAAGAGCTCTAATCAAGAGCAGGAAACGTTCCATTAGCAATGAAAGGCCTTGATGATGATGATAAATAAAGTGGTAAAATATTTTATAGATGATTTTATGAATAATCATTTAACACTTTTGTTATAATTACCTGCAATAGCCATAAATTTAATTATAAAAATTAAACACAAATTAAAAATATTAAATCTATTATAAAGTAATTATGACACAATTTATATACATTGTTTTTGAATTGCATTTTTGACTTATGTAATTTTTGTTGATTATGTACATATATAGAAGCTATACGCTCTCGAAGAAGCTGAAGCTTTTTTACTTAAAGATCCTTTTTGTTAGGGGAGTTAGACAAGGATGTGTTCTGTCGCCTCTGCTGTTTAATCTTTACTCCGAGTTTCTATTTAAACAAACATTGGAAGATTCCAAGGATGGAGTCAAGGTGAATGGCGTAAATATCAACAGTATCAGATACGCCGATGATACAGTGTTAATTGCGGATTCCGACGTAGGTCTACAACGACTCATCGACAAGACCAACTTGACCTGTGAGCAATTTGGTATGAAAATAAACATTATTAAAACCAAAGTGATGTCAATCCGAAAAAACCAAAACGTACCTCAACCTTGCACAATACATGGGCACATTTTAGAACAGGTCAATAGATTTAAGTACCTGGGATGTTGGATCGACAGCAGCCTAAATCCTGATCTAGAAATAAAATTGAGAATAGAACAGGCCAGAAAATCTTTCGAAAAAATAAAAAAACTGCTTTGTGATTCTGAAATAAAACTCGAAATTCGACTACGTTTATCAAAATGCTACGTCTGGTCGACTCTTCTATATGCAGTTGAAACGTGGACCCTAAAAACATCAACTGTAAATAAATTGGAGGCCTTTGAAATGTGGATCTACTGGAGAATGCTCAACATTTCATGGACATCGCATCATAGAATAGGCAAGGAAAGAGAACTTTTTAACACAGTAAAAGTTAGAAAAACATCATACCTAGGCCACATACTGAGAAATAATAAGTACCAATATGCCCAACTTATAGTGAAAGGAAAAATCGAGGGAAAGAGAGGCCTAGGAAGGAAAAAACTATCGTGGCTCAGAAACATCCGACAATGGACAGGGCTAAATTTTGAACAGCTAATAAGAACAGCTGAAGATAGAGAAGATTTTAAAATTGTAGTAGCCAACCTCCATTGAGGAGTGAGCACTTTAAGAAGAAGAAGATCATCCCATTTTGGGTTTGGTTTTAAAGTTTCTGGTGTGACTTTTTCCGCTGTTTCCACTACTTTTTCTTCTTCCACTTGTTGTCTCTATCTCAGTTCAGGTCTGTCTCTGGTTCTTTTACCTAGTGGTATCCATTCCGTTGTAACTCTTAACGGATTGCTCTTCTCTCTTCTTATTATGTGTTCATACCATCTAATTATCTGTGCTTTTATTGCTCTAACTATGTTCTCCTGACCCATAAATTTTTGTATTTCGTGATTCATCCATTGTCTTGCATCCTCTTTGTTTTCCCTCTTTGGTGCCGGTATTTTTATGAATATCTTCCCCTCAAAAACTTTTAATTGCTCTTCTTCTCTTGGTGTTAATATAAATCTTTCTGCAGCATAAAGTACTATTGGTCTTTTAGTCGTTTTATAGATTTTCATTTTTGTGTTTCGGCTTAACTTTTTATCTCTTAACATTTTTTTATTTCTTTAAAACGCTGTATTCCACGTTTGAATTCTTCTTTTCATATCTACACTTTCCTTGCTTTTATTGACTAGTCAAATAGTTTAGTTGAATGTTTCAACTTCTTCAAAATGGTGTGCATCTATTGTCAGTTCTTTCATTTGTGTCTTCTTTTTCTTGCTTACGTCATGTATTTTATTTTATTTTTATTTATTTTCAGTCCTCTCAGTTTGGCTTTGTTTTCTATTTTTTGAAAGATTTTCTTTAATGCCTTTTTATCTGTTGCTACTATGGTTATATCGTCCGCATATCCTATTATTGGTACTACATTCTTGTTTATAGTTCCTGCGTTTGACAGCTTTTTTATTATCTTGTCTAGTGATAGAATAAAAAGTACCGTTGAGAGCGCATCTCTTTGTCTTACTACATTTTTTATTTTTATTATTTTTGCTCTTTCTACTGGTAATCTGGTATGCTTTGTTATAGAACAGAGCTATAAAAATAGAGAAATTAGAAACTTATATCAAGGGGTGAAAAATGAGAAAAAGGGTACCAAGGAAAACCTATACACTACAAAAACAAAAGTAGAAGAAATTTAGTAAGTGACGTAAAACAGAATATGAAGACGAAGAAGAAGTGAAGGAAAATGTCGATCAAGAACGAATAGAGGAAAGACCGCCTAACGAAAAAGAAATAAAAGAAATAATAGAGAAAATAAAGAATAATAAGAGCCCAGGAAGAGATGAAGTAACAGCTGAAATGTTTAAATATGGAGGACCAGTACTAATTAAGCATTTGGAAAAGTTGCTAAAAGACATATGGGAACAAGAAAAATTACCGATGGAATGGACCGAAGCGACACTGTGCATTTTTCACAAAAAAGGCGACAAAAGTTTATGCCACAATTACAGGGGAATAGCCCTACTAAATGTTGCATATAAAATACTTGCAGTAGGTATATATAAAAGATAAGCTATCTCAAAATATAGATAATGACATAGGGGAATATCAATGTGGATTCAGAAGAGGGCGCAGCACAGTGGATCAAATTTCCCTACTGCGCGAAATACAAGCAGAAAGCTACGAATATGGGAAACCTATAATGGCCCTATTCATCGACTTTAAGCAAGCGTTCGATAGGATAAAACGCAAAGAAATATACAAAGCACTACGTGAAATGGGAATTAGTGAAAAACTGATAAGAATGGTAAAAGTGACACTCCGAAAAACAGAGAATAGGGTTAAAATAAATGGCGAAGAAACAGATAAGTTTGAAGTCAGTGAGGGGGTGCGACAAGGAGACCCACTGTCATCGCTGTTGTTCAGTATCGTCCTCGAAGTTACCATCAGAGAAGCTGGAATCAACAGGTCAGGACTTATATATCAAAGAAAACACCAATGCTTAGCATTCGCTGACGACATTGTACTGATAGCCAGAAGTAAGCAAGAATTAAAAGAAATAATAAAAAAGATTAGAAATGAAAGCGAGAAAGAAAGGGATGTACATAAATGAAGAAAAGACCAAATATATGGAATGGACAGAAAGAGATTACCTACAAGAACAATATCTGACAGTAATAACAGATGAAAAAACATATAAATTCGAAGAAGTAGAAATATTCCAGTACTTAGGAGTGACATTCACGAGAAGACCAAATATGAAGGAAGAAATCCAAGCGAGAATTATGGCCGGTAACCGTTGTATTTTTGTACTAAACAATTTATTAAAAAGCAAAAACATATCCAGAAGGGCTAAGATAAGAATATATAAGACAGTAATAAGACCTATTGTATTATATGACAGTGAAACATGGACAATGAACAAATCCGAGCAAGTCTTGCTGCAAGTCTGGGAAAGAAAAGTCCTCAGGAAAATATTTGGAGGTAAATTATGGAATGGTATATGGATAAAAAGACCAAATATGGAATTAGAGGAGATGTATGAAGAACCGAATATCGTAGGGATCATAAAGTCACAAAGACTGAGATGGTTGGGACACATCCAAAGGATGGAAAACACTAGACTACCAAAAAGAATGCTAATGGGAGAAATAGGAGGGAAAAGGAAGAAAGGCAGACCGAAAACCAGGTGGAAGAAGGATGTTGAAAAAGACATAGAAAAACTTAAAATACCAAACTTGAAAAATAAAGCAACAAACAGAAAAGAATGGAAAAGAATAGTAACTCAAGCCATGGGCCTTCTAGGCCTGGAGAGCTAAATTATATATATATATATATATATATATATATATATATATATATATATATATATATATATATATATATTTATATATATATATATATATATATATATATATATATATATATTTATATATATATATATATATATATATATATATATAGACATATATATTGTTATGTTTCTTCTTTCCCAACCAAAGAAAAATAAATAAAAAAATCCATCGAAATAAAATTTCAAGATATCATTATAAACAAAAATGTATATAGTAATTTAAGATAAGATTTAGTGTAGATAAGAATAGAAATTTGTTTGGCAAACGACCTTTTTCCGTTTCAAACAAAATTATCAAAAAACCTTTGTTTAGAATTAGAAGACATTTTACTTGTAAGTTAATCTTTTCATTGTTTGTATAGTCGAGTATTAAATGACCATATTCTAATCTTTTGAAATATGTATAAATGATGTATTGACAAAACCAATTTTAAAGTAAGCTATTTAGTTTTTCTCTGAAACCGAAATTAGGCTTTTCCAAAATCATGGTAAACACAATTTGAGATTTTGATTGGACGGTCGTTTTTAAATGGGAATTTGTGAGCCGATCATGAGACGGGAGAAGTTAGTCATATTTTGGTCATCGAAAGGAAACAGTCGTTTGTCTCAAGATAGGGTGTGGTTCGTGAGTTTGGATACCGGCATAACGAAAAGAAGTGAATAGTTTGAAGAAGGAGATAACAAGTAGATTAAAAGAGGTCCTTGTATCTACCATGGGCATTTTATAAAGTATATGTGAAAGTATTCTTACGGCATCAAGTTGACAAAAGGAGGTCCTGGTGTCATAAATAAGTAGCTGAGTTTGGAGAAGTGAATCAGGTGTTTTTTGTGTAGTCTGCAGGAGGTTTGCAGAGACGTTAAGAAAGAGCCGAGGTGCCAAAGAGGAGAGATCACATCGTTGAGGAGACTGGACTTTTCTGGGTATTTTCCAACATACAACTCAAGAAGAAAATAAGCTGTGAGTGTTTGTACAATTGAATTTTATATCTGGGAAGGATCGGTTTGACATCATGGTCATTAGCATTCAAATTTAAGAACTGAGGTTTTGTTAGGCTAATCAAAAGTTTAAAGTTTTGTTGTTTCTTGTTTCAAGTAAAGAAAATTTTAAGTAAAATTGGTTTTCACGTAATATAAATGTATGTAGCTTTATAATCTTATTATTATAAAAATTTGATTTATTTTCTTGTATGCTGATTGATAAGATAACGACAGAATTTAATAATTGTTTTATTCGTTCATATAAAATAAAGAAACGTAAATCTTTGTAATATAATATATTTGTATTCTTATCCTTTCTTCTCTATCCCGATAAAAGACAACTAGAAAATCTTTTGAATCCATCGAACACAGGTAATATAAGGATTATTTTACTTTTGATAACAAATAAGTTATAATTCTTTTTTATTGGCTCAATAAACTAAGATTAAAGTCAAAATAAACAATCATAACAATATATATATATATATATATATATATATATATATATATATATATATATATATATATTTGCTCTTTCTACTGGTAATGCTTTGTTCTGTATGTATTGTTAGTCTGTCTCTAATTATACCAGTCATTACTTTATATGTTACATTCAGTAAATTAATTGCTCGGTAGTTTTTGCATATTCTATGGTCTCCTTGTTTGGAGATTGTCACTATAATTCCCTTCTTTCATTCTTCGGGCATTATTTCTTTGCTCCATATATTCTGTGTTAGTTCATAAATCTGTCTGTATAGTGCTTCCTCATCGTATTTTGTAAGTTCTGCACATACTCCGTCTTCTCCCACTGTTTTCTCGTTTTTAAGTTTGCATATTTTCTCTTTCACTTCTCTATAGGACAATTCTTCTTCTTCTTTATCTTGTCCCGTGTTTGTTATTGTTTCTTTTTCTTCTTCTCTACCCGCTTCTTGATATATTTTTTGAAATACTTCTGCCATTTTTCTACTTCTATAACTATATTAGATGCCCGTTTTCGTTTACCTAGTTTTAAGTATTGGTACAATGGTTTTGAGTTGTTTCTTTTATTTTCTCTGTCGTTCATAATTTCTTCTTCTTTTTGATTTTTTTTAATTTAAATAATTTCTTTGTCTTTTGACTTTGCTCTTTGTATTTTTCTCGTTCCTCTTCTTTACTTGTGCTTAATCATTTCAATCTTGTTTTATTCTTTTCTTCCACTGCTAATTTGTACTTATCGTCAAACTAATTATTTCTTCTTTTATTTCGTAATTTTGCCAACTACCTTCTCTGCTGCATTGTTTATTCCTTGTTTGATTTTTTTCACTGTTCCTTCATTTGTCGTTCTTTGAGCTGCATCTCTGTATTTACTACTTGTTCAAATCGATGTTGGCTCTTCTGTGAGATCTAACGTCATTTATCGATTGTTTGTGTGTCTTTTTAATCAGTACATGGTCAATTTGATTTCCCTTTAGACTTCCTGGTCTTATTCATGTTATTTTGTGTATGTCTTTGTGTTTATATCTCGTACTACTTATATACATGCAGCGGCTAAATTACGTGGTCTTTCTCCATTATTGTTTATTATGTCATGTCACTGTTTAATATATCTTCTTCCGGAATTTTCTCGCTTTTTCTTCTAGTGTTTTATAGAACTGCTGTTTTGTCAAGCCATCACTGTTTTATTTGTGTGTATAGACATTTATTATGGACAAGTTTTTCGGTTTGTTGTTTACTGTTATGCATGATATTCTTTTACATATGGGTTTAAATTCCATAACTTAATGTCTCATTTCTCCTATCACCATAAAATCAGTTCCTCCATATCCCTGTTTTTCTTCGCCGGCATACCATACTGTATAATTTTTATTTTCGACTTTTCCATGTCCTCTCGAACTGGTTTCCTTAATTCCTGCAATATCTATCTTGCATTATTTTAACTGTGTCGTAGTTCTTCCATTATTCCTGTTTCCCGCAGCGTCCTCGCGTTCCATGTTCCAATATTTTTTGTTATTTTCTTAATTCTCTTTCTCTTTTTTTGTCTATTGGTATTTGAAATATTTTGTTTATAGTTCAGTTGCTTTAGAACCATCAATATGGATCTCCTACCCGAACAATTCCTGTTCGTCACTGCCACATATCCTTCGTTTTCAACCTGCTAATCTTAGGTCCTTACTCTTCAATAGCCATTCTCCATAAATTTTTAAAAGTGTGAGTAATTTTTCAACTGTTCCTTTAGAAGGCAACGGTAATATATAAGCGAGGTTCCTGCAGAATCTGCCGCTTCTCGCATTTCCACCGCCATCGTTTTCGATCTGTCCATCCAGCAGACAGCTACCGCACTAGTTGTCTCGTTTCAATTCTGTCTACACTGGAATATACAGTATTTGTCCTCCTTCTAATATCTTCATTTCTGATATAATCCTTTTTGGATACACCACACGCTCTCCTTAAAAAATCCATTTCTACTACTTTTATTATTTTTTATCTTATTTCGTAATCTGCCAAACTTCTGCCCATAAGACATAATAGGCTCTACCAAGATTCGATAGATTGTCAATTTCGTTTCTTGTCTAATATCTTTAAACGATAGTAGAGAGTTTAGATGAATGTTTACCGCTTTTTTTTCCCTGCTACGTTCTGTTTTCGATGTCTCTTTTGTTAGTGCCTTCTTTAGATATAATAGATCCAAGATATTTATATTAATTGCATGTTTTTGTTACCAACAAAGGATACCAACAAAACGAAACAGATGCTAAGGTTGGCCGAAATGAAAACCCTAAGAACAATAGTGGGCAAAACAAGAAGAGACAGGGTGAGAATTACATACGTCAGAGAGCAGTGCAAAATTCAAGATATTGTAAAATGAGAAAGGCAGCGTAAGAGTATGTGGTACAATCATGTAAGACGAATGGATGAGAATACACTCCCAAAAATTGCCCTAGAAAATAACCCGCCCGGTTCAAGACCACCTAAAAGATGGAAGGATAGTTGGCAATATACCTTCCAGGAAATTAACCAGAGGCAGCTTCAGAATTAAACAGATCGAAAGATCTCCAAGAAGTAGAACAAGAAGAAGAAGCATGTTTTTGTGTTTCTAATTTCTAACTCTGTATCTTCTTCATCGTCTCCTATTTTAGGATAATCTGTCTTTGACATACTCATATTGAGGCCCCATGTTTCATACTCTTAGGGATAGATTCTCAACGTTCCAATCATCAGGGATATTTTGTCCTTTTAAGCATTTGTTAAATAGTTGAACCAACATCTTATGTAATAATTTTGGTCCATACTTTACCAAGTGTGTCTTCAGGTCTTGCTGCTTTACTGTTTTTCGATCTTTTGAGGGCATCGCTTAACTCTTCGGTTGTTATCTCAATTATTTGTGCATGTCCGGATATTTCTTTCATTTCGATCTCTTGAAATTTACATCTATCCTCTGTCAGTAACACCTTACAATGGTGTTTTCACTGTTTTAGATCTATTAACTGTAAGTTAGATTTTTCCTTTCCCTCCCTCTGGGGAGACTTTATCATCTTCCACGCTTGTCCAACCTCTTGTTCCACCCATATACCTATCTACCTCTGGACATCTTCGATCCCACATCTCATTTTTACTTTTCACTACTTTTCTTTTTACATCTTGTAATCTTCCTTTTTTTCTCATTGACATCCATTTTTGATAGCAGTTTTCTTCTTGTTTACTAACGTTTTCATATTCTCCGACCACCATTCTTTATTTTTTGTTTCATGTTTGTCTTTATACCCCAAAGCTTCACTTGCAGCCTCATAAATGAATTTTTTAAGTTGCTGGTACATTTCTTCGTCTGATATATTTTCTCGATCCACATTTTGTAATTTTGTTTCCAATCGTAATTTGTAAATATGCTATTTTTAATAACTTTTTATGATTTCGATACATTATATTAAAAATATATGAAAACATATTTTCTACTAAATAATGTTCACTATTTTAGCAAGCTGAAAGTTTGCCAGAGGGCACAATAGATTTATCAGAATTAATTAATACACATTTGGACGTTCCGGACCTTCAACCAGGAAATCCAGACGATGTAGCCATCATGCCTTACTCTAGTGGAACAACAGGATTACCAAAAGGGGTTTTGCTTACACATAAAAACTTGACATCCAATCTTACACAAATGAGTCATCCGGACTTCTCTACGCTTCAAGCACCAACAAGTAAGAATCCGTTAAATGTAGTATTCCATCAATTTTATACAGATATAATCGAAGGACTTTTTCATGTGGTGAAAGACTTTTAGTAGTAGCTTTTCGGATAACTCTAATATGTCACAAAAATAAGAAATTCGGCAACCCATGGGGTCTTCCTTTTCTTCTCTATTGTACTAGTTGGTAGAAAATTACTTTTAGTAAAAATGAATTACCAGAACGTTAAGTTAATGTAAAAACATATGGACCGCGGTTTACAATCCAGAGGAGCATAGGAATATTCCTAAAATAAAAACAGAAAGAATTTATCGGATCCATATTCTTTTGAGATACCATTAGTACTCGTAAAAACGATAAATCCGATAATTTTTAACAAGTCATTTACTTACTACGTACACTCCTCTTTCTCTGTCCTTTATCCTTCGTAAGGATGTGCGTTCTTCTCTTTCCTGCGCTTGTTGTGCAGTGGCAGACAGAGTAACCGGTGGTGCTCTTTATTTGGTCTGACCATCAAATCGTCAATCGTCACTTTGGCCTTCCGTGCATTAATTTTACGACAAAATGTATGACTAATAGTATCTAGTCTCTTCAAGTTCACCTATACTTCTGCTAGGGATGACGTCTTCTCTTTTGTTTTGATGGCATTTCGATGTTCTTCTCGTCTAATGTCTATTCTTCGATTGGTCTGTCCGATGTACGATTTTGTCGCAGTTCTCACAAGGGATCTTGTATACTCCTTGATTTTCCAATGGAATTTTTGTTTTCATGGATGGTAAGGGTCTTTATATAGGGTAGATGATTTTTTCAATTGGTTTTTTCTTCTTCTACCGGATCTCTGATTTTGTTTCGGAATTTGTGTGTTTTTCCTTTGTGAATTTTCTTCTTTCTATAGTCCTCATTTGTCAGCTTTTCGGATTTTATGATTAGAGTTTTGATCCTACCGAAGTTAATTGTGTAGGATGATGGTGTGAATGATATATAGTGATATATACTGGTTATATCTTTTAATGCCCATCCTTACAGCTTCCTATCCTTGGCTTAAACTCTTTGCTTATTTTGTTTAGATTACTGTAGAGCTTTAGAGTTTTGTTTTAGTTTCTTAGCCCTTCTGGGCATTTTAACTCTCGCTCTTTCTCTTTCTCTTTCTAATGGCGCTACAGCCCAAATCGAGCCTTGGTCTTTTCTAAACTATGCCTCCAGCCTTGCGGGTCCCGCGCCAATTTCTCCAGGTTCTTACGTCTAGAAGATTTTGCACATTCGCTGGCACTTCATCCTGCCACTTTTAACATGCCCTTCCTTTTGATCTTGCACCCTGCGATTCATTATATAGAGCTCTTTTAATGACTATAGACCTATAGAAAGCATAGGTCCATACTTTCTAACTGTTTTTCCTCAAATTGTCTTGTTTCTCTTCAATCTTTCTTGTTCTCTTCTTATGGTCAAGAATTATTCCTTTGTTATTTTTCGTGCGCCCTACTTTATTTTTCTTAAGGTATTATCTATTTTTGTTATCTGTTGTTTCTTGGCACTGCTTGTCAAACCATTCGTTATTTTTTAACTGGTTTAGTTTTTTCCAATATTTCCGTTGCCTTCTTAGTTATTATGTTTCTTCCTTTAAAAAATAGTAAATAAATTATATATTCTTTTAATCCCATGAATTACATATAATAGACAACGATTTATTTTTCAGATGAATATCAAGATATGTCACCAGCAGTGCTGCCATTTTATCACATATATGGCTTAATGTTGAATTTCCTCTTCATATGCCATGGAACTAGATGTGTAGCTCTCGATAAATTCACTCCAGAATCTTACATAGCAGCCTTGAAGAATAACCCTATCAGTATAATTTTTGCAGCTCCTCCTTTAGGTAATAAAAATGTTTATACGGAGTGATTCTTTGGAAGTTCCACTTAAAAATTTTATAGAAAGTTGACATAACAGAAATTGATAGAACAGCTGTTATACTCTCAATACAAGGTTATGCTACCTTATACTGAGTATTTTACGAGATGTGACAAATTTTATTTTGAAATTGTCCAAGTTGAAACTGTATCTTTAAAAACACTAAAATTGCAAAGGATATTAGCAATATCTTTTGTTTCAGTACTCATATTTTAAATCCATATAATCACTATCCATGATGTAACCACACCTTCTTATCAAAGTTTTTTGCAAAAGTTTAAGGTAACAATCTAATCTGTAATTAACTGACCTAAAAATTAAATTACTTACAGGATCATTTACAAATATTAACAAACAGGACTGATAAAACCCAATAAATATTTCTCTCATGGGAAAAAGATTCCCATGAGATTTTTTTTGCATAAATACTTTCATGAGATACCTCAAAATAAGATTCAAGAGACGCAAAGTTTTTCAAATTTTTTTACACATTTTTTTCTTGTAAACAAATTATAACAATAAATTTTTCTATCAGATGTCGCTATTGCGTCCATAACGAAGCCATTTTATTGTTGCTTCTTAAAAGACAGAAAAGATTTATTTTTCACGTTGAGAACGCCTATAAATAACTGTTCTGATGAGACTTACGTATCGAAATACGTATCAACAGATACATAGACGCTTTGTACGTGAAATCAAATCTTTGCTGTCTTTTTCATTTTATTCGGATCTACTCTATATGAGTACAAGAAACAAATTCGTTAAGGATTTCTGCTTAGTTGATAGACATGTCGTGGAATGAAAATTTTAGATTCCCCATGTCTCTATTAACATCTTTATCAACGTCTGTTATACCTTGCATTTTTAGAAGGTTCAGATTAAAGCGGAAATCTGAATTTGTTTCGAAACTATCTTACCGATTTTTCAAAGGAAATTCATTACATTCTGCCAGTATTGCAGTCACTGGCGAGGATGTCATCCCACCGATGCAATTGTTCTTAATTCTGTGTGTATCTCTTGTAGTATTTGTTGATTTGGGAATGCTAAATTAAATTTTTTAAACAGATTTTCAAATTTATCTGGGAGTTTTTGTAAAATTTGTATTTCTAATTTTTCTTTATATGATTGAAAAGATTCCCTGTTGGGATTGGGAATAATAGGATTTGAATTTATATTTTTAATTTTGAAAGGGGGGATTTATTTACGGAAACGGGAGAGACTGCTTTTCGTTTTTTAGGTTGTTGGGTAGAGGGACGTTGTACCCAGTTTTTTACTACTTGTGTTAGAATAGTCGTTAGGGTTGGTATTACCATTTAATTCAGGAAAATTTTGGAAGTTATTTAAAATTTCAAATTTATGTAACAATTTTAAAGTAAGATGGATTCTTTATTAAAACTTCGGCCTCCTCAAAAGATACATTTTTCAGACATAATTTTTTTAATCTTAAATTGTTCCTGATAGTTTGGACATTCTTTTGATATAGATTTATGGTGGATTACGTGAACATTGGAATCTAGAATGTTTTATAGGTAAGAATATGGAGTTAGTAGATGCTCTTAAAAAGAGGAGAGTACAAATTGCGTGCATTCAAGAAATGAGGTGGAACGGACAAAGGAAGAAAGAAAGAGGTGAAGGATACAAATTGTGGTGTGTAGGAAAAAGTAACATTAGGAATATTCCACCTGATAAAAATATATATTAATCGTTTTATTTTTTTCATTTTAGTACTATTTCTGACAGCCCATCCAGATGTTAAATCAGAATATTTCAACAGTTTGAAGACCTTGTCTTGTGGTGCAGCACCGCTTGGATCTCTTGATGAAGAACGGTTCCTGCAAAAGGTTGGAAGGGATGTAAATATAATTCAAGGTGAGTAATGTTAATATCACTTATCTAAACGGGTTTATTTTAAACTAAATGTTTAAGTCATGTGAGCATTGATTTTCTAACAAAAAAGTATATAATTTCTTTTTTGTCCCACAAAATCCATTGCACGTCATCAATAAATGGCATCACTACTACTACTATGTTTATAAATATTTCTTATATCTTAATATAAATTTATCCACAATTTAATTCAATTATAATAAGTTTTCTTTACTATTATAGGTTACGGATTGACTGAAACATCTCCAGTTGTTTCGTTTACTCCGAAAAACATAGTAAGATCGGAGAAGAATATTGGATCAGTAGGAAGGCTTGTTTCCAATACCATTGCGAAAATTATAAATCCTGACGATCCAGAAGGTAAGACCTAACTCGATTAATATTTCTACTAGTGTTTCTACATCATATCATCATTTTTTTAATACAGTTTATTGAATAATAATTTAACTCACAACATTTAGTTAAGTAAAAAATTAATTAAAATCCTTTGTAAAAGGTATATATTTATTTAAAAACCCAAACGGGCTGTGTTAGACAAAACGTTTTCGGAATTCATCATTCCATTATCGGTGTCCTAGAAAATATGTAACCACTTAATTAAAAGGAACATGAAGTTTAAATTTTGACCAAGGTTAAAGAAAAGTGTGGTTAATACTTACTAGAAGTACATGAATGTAGCCACTAAATTTATGGGTAAAAACCCGTTAACAAATAATTAGTTACATTTGTTCGACATTATATCTTATAAATAATTAGGATGTTAAAGTTACCGTTGGATTAGGTAACATGGCGACATATGACTCCACGTTGAAGTTGCAAGTCCTGAGACGGTGTGTCTACGAGGACTTTATGGAAGCAACTGAATGAAATGACAATGTTGACAAGTTAGGACGGAAGTCGTAACAGAGTAGTCAATATAACTGTATGTGTCTACTTAAGACAAAAGCCAACGTTATTTGTCCATAAAGCTTAATATATACAGGACCTTAATAAGACCGGTTTTGATATATGGGGCTGAAACGTGGATCTTATCTCAAAATGTTAAAAGACTTCTTGGTATTTTTGAGAGAAAAATTCTTAGAAAGATTTTTGGGGCCGTAAATAAAAATGGGCTATGGCGTCGAAGATACAACTTTGAACTATATCAGTTATACACCGATCCTGATATTGTGAAATTCGTTAAAGTGCAGAGACTTAGATGGGCTGGACACATTGCTAGGATGTCAGATCACGAATACACGAAGAGATTAACATTTTCAAAACCAGAGGGAACAAGAAGCAGAGGACGAACACGAATGAGATGGATTGATGATGTGAAAGAAGACCTACCGATTCTAAGGGTTAGAAGATGGAGGGAAGTTGCCAGGAATCGACAGGAATGGCGACTTCTTTGTGAGCAGGCCAAGATCCACAATGGATTGTCGAGCCACTTATGATGATGAAATGGGATAGGATTGATTAATGTTAACTTTATTATATATATATATATATATATATATATATATATATATATATATATATATATATATATATATATATATTGTTATGATTCATTTTATCCGCTAAAGATAAAATTAAAATTACTAAATAGACCATCTAAATAAATTTTCAAGATATCCTGGAGAGTTGTTATGCTATGTAAAATTAAAAATAATATTGGTTTGCTCTTAATATATTTCAAATTATAAAATATAATAATTCAAAATATTTCAACTGATAAACTATGAAAGATATTTCAAAGAAATGAAAGTCCATTATCTTTGGGTTACCTGTAGTAAACAAAATTTAAGATATGCATAAATTATTTTCTTTGTAAAATATATTTGAGTGAACGTAGTGAATTGAACAATACAACCGGGTTTTCCAAATGGACTTGTACAGTGAATAAAGACAATAGGGTAGAATTTAGAAATTATATTTCTCCGTTAGTTCTTAAGAATTTGTAGAAACCGATTAGCATGTTAATAGTTTGTAGGAAATTTATAATTGTAGGTAAAATTGTTGTTTGTTATCTAAATGGGGATAAATATGACGAACCTTGATTGGCAAAGAGTGAAAAAAGTGGGGGAGATAGATGAATGAGAGTTTAGCTAGATTTTAGAAGAAAAAAAGATCATCAGTTGTTTTCCAAGGGTGCAAGGCGAACAGTCGTAGTTCTTTGGCGGTTCCCAAATGATAGTAAGCATTAGAAGTGAATGTTTGTAAGTTTTTGTGGACTCAGTGTATCCTGACGGAAGCTGATCCAGTAAAATATTGTAAGTCATACTTTTCTGCTTATATATTCCAAGAGTCACTGTTCAGGCCGGAACGAGAGATTCAGTTTATCGAGAGGAGAGGAAGTTTATCTTTTGAACGATACGTGCATCTGAAAGAGATCATTGAAGACGAGAGGCTCGCAATAATTTGTTGTAAGATTGCTGATTACCTAGGGAACTGCTAAGAATAGATAGTGTAGGCTACAAGGAACAAGGATTTGGACAACTCATCATCAGAGAGATAGTTTTTTTTTTTCATTCGTCAGTTTTTCCTTTATCAACAAAGTTTTTTTTTAATTGCTTCAGAAAAGATAGAAATATTTATCAGGAGATATAGAACAACAATTTTGATTTGAAATTTTAATTTATATAGTATATAACATTAATTTTTGAAGGTTCACGTACGTAGAACAAAATTTTGATAATCATTGTATGAGATATTTTTTGTTTAAGATATTTGAGTGTGAATTTTATTTCAATATATAATTTTGTATCATATATGTTTATTATTCCGGTATTCCTCAGACCTTACCTATCATATGTAAAGCATAGAAATTGAAGCACGAATATAACCCTGAGATAAGAGAATTAAATAGTGTGATAAAATCATAATTGCATCATTTAAATAAATTTAAATAATTAATTAATTAGCTAATTAATTGCGTGGCGCACCTCTAACTTTTAATATCACATTATCACATTATCACATATATATATATATATATATATATATATATATATATATATATATATATATATATATATATATATATATATATATATATAAATATAATTATTTATATATATATATATATATATAATATATATATATATATATATATATATATATAATATATATATATATATATATATATATATATATATATATATATATATGAGACGTGTAGATGCAACACCGAACATGTCACATTTTGGTCGAAAGAAAACTAACACCAGGATTCTGTTCATTATAACCTATTGTATCAGTCCACAATGAAAATTAGTTGCAAAACAGGCCTTTTACCGTAAAATATTACAATCAAATATTAATTGTAGTTTTAAAAGCGGACAAAGCCCAAGCGTCTTGGTTGCAAAATCGGACATCGACGTTCGACCAATGGACTGCAATCGCATGACGTAGCGCAGCACATGTCTGTTTTGTTATTCCCGGCAGCGTAATCATTACTTTTAGTTTCTAATCATAATACGTTACAGTGCTTTGTTACAATATTTTAGAGATGAATAAATCCTTCTTAAGTGAGGTTAGCATGGGTTCTGGAAGGAAGAAAAAAGTACAGAAAGCAGAATGGAGAAGATCTAAAGCTAAAGTTAACAGGTAAATATTATAACGATGAAGTGCGTGGTGTGTGAATTAATTTTTCGAGAATGCAAAAACTAACCTCAAAAATTGCATTATGTATTAATGAGTCAAAACTTAAAAAACGTACACGAAACGTATTTCGGAAAGCTTTACCTAAATGCGATTGGCAAAATACAATAACATGTTTTAATTATCTTTTTTAACGGTACCTAAGCCATTTTTGTTTTGTTGTAGGTATTTGCCTAAAGGTTTACCAACATTTCCAAAGTGTAAGACATTCAGCAGCAAAATGGAGATATTCAACACTCTCGATGCAGGATGTCAAAAAGTTCCATGAAGATTTTTATAAAACTGCAGATTAACTCACACAAGATCAGTTCATTTCTCGCTTTTGTATTATTCAGAAACCAAAACGGCAGCGACCTAGAGATGCAACAAAACAGAAGGAAAAACAGTTTGTTATTTTGTTCGAAAACGAAATTTAAAAGAAGTCCAAGTCTGCAGAGATGCTTTTCTTGGATTGTTAGGTATAACCAAGCACCGCGTCAATGTTGTTTTAACACGTTTCTAAGTCGATGGTAATTTAAAAGAGAAAAGAGGTGGAGACAGAAGAACAGACCTTTATAAGGATAAATTGGAAGCAGTAAAAACGTTTATTAAGACATTAAAAGCTGATGAATCTCATTATTGCAGAGGAAAATCAGCTATAAGACAGTACCTTCCTGCAGACCTAAATATTACAAAGTTATACAAAATGTATAAACAACAAGCTGATGATGCTACTTAAGTCAAGTTCAGCTATTTTCACAGCGTATTTAGCCAATTCTATAACGTGGGCTTTGGAAGTCCTAAAACAGATATATGATCAACATGTACTGAACTAAAGGAACGAATAAAAGTCGAAAATGATCTTGATAAAAAGAAAGCATTGCAGATTAAACAAGAACTTCATTCAAGACGCGCCAAAGCTGTTTTGACCATTTGAAAGAGAAGACTGACGGATTAATGGTTTTTTCATATGATTGTGAAAAGAATTTGGTGCTGCCCAAAGTACCTGACCAAAGGGCTTACTATAGTCGTCAACTTTACCTACATAATTTCACCGTTGTTAAAGATTCTTCAAAGGGAAACTTAAACAAAAATAATGTATATGCCTACTCTTGGATGGAACATGAACGATACAAATTCAGCAGTATATAATTGTCTGAAAAGGAATGAGCCTACTATGACTGACATTCATACTGTACGTCTAGTATCCGATGGATGTCCTGGACAAAACAAAAACTGTACAATATTAACTATGTGTGCAAATTGGCTTCAGGAAGCTTCCAAGAACGTAACTAAACTTCAGATCATATTTCCGGTAACAGGTCATTCCTATATACCTCCTGATCGAGTATTTGGCGTCAGTGAGAAAAAATTGAGACAGGTAGACACCATAACAACTTCTGATGCATATTATGCAGTTTTTGAGGAGCAGGCAATATTGTTTTTATTAAAAAAAGACTGGATTGTCCAGGATTGGAAAAAAACAGCTGATGCATTCATTAAAGCACCCAGTTCATTACATTTCAAGATTTCTTAAATAAAACGTCTTATATTAAACCGTACATCGCTATTCGCATTCGGTTTTAAGAAAATTAATAAAAATTTTATAACTCGCTTCTTGAATTCCCGTTTATTTAGATCCATAACTTTGATGGAAAATAAAAATTCGCTTAGTTGTTTCGATTCTATTGCTCCCTTGGGTGCATTTTCCGGGCTTAAACCCTAGCACAATGTTAAATTGGAACTGGTCATACAATTATTGACTTTATTCACATAAAAGCTTAAAAGTACCGTCCATACAATAAATTTTAATACAAATTCAATACATTGGTATTTTTAAATATCGTGTTTCAGGTACACCACTTGGTCCTAACGAAAAAGGGGAGATTTTATTGAAAGGTCCTCAAGTTATGAAAGGATATTTCAATAGACCAGAAGAAACCAAAAACACGTTCTTGGGCGGTTGGCTAAGGACTGGTGATATAGGATATTACAATGAAGATAATATGTTATATATTACTGATAGACTGAAAGAGCTTATTAAAGTAAGTAATTTTTTATATCTTTTGAATCTAAAATCTTTTTTATATTGTATATCATTAATCTCTTGTGTTTAATTAATTTCAAAACGCAGAAAATATTAACGGTAAATAAGGGTAGAAGACAAAATCCTGGATAAAAAATCGAAGGGAATGTTTCAGTTGAATGATTCAGTTTTAATTACTTGGGGAATTATTCCCATTATATTTCAGGACTTAAACGCTAAATGGAACTACACTATGTATATTGGTAAAAGTTACATAGATGGACGAGTGAGGCTAGTCAGTCCATTTAGCGGTATACCTCAAATGTATGTTATTTGGGTATAAATGGGTATAACCAGAGTAGACAGGATTAGAAATGAGGCAGTCAGAGAACATCTTAAGGTCCAACCAATTATTAAGAAAATTGAAGAGGTCCAACTGAGATGGTATGGATACATGGTTAGAATGAATCAATAAAGACCAGTTAAAAAAGTATGGGAAGCAAGAAAACAAACCAAGAGACCAAGGGGCAGGCCAATGAAGACATGGGATGATAATGTAACCTCAATCCTAGAGACACGAGGAATCAGTAAAGAACAAGCAAGAAACCAAGCAAAGAATAAGAAGCAATGGAGAAAAATTGTACATGCAACTAACTAAAGACATTACACCCGACACATTATTCAAATCGAGAAGGTTTTCTTTGTCTTTCGGCAAGTTTGTAATTAACGTCTTCTCAAACCATTCTTCATATAGATCCCCATCCATTTCGTCGTGGTGATCAGCGGTTCCTTTCTTGGCCAAGAAAGTTAATTCGGCCCATGCCACAAAACCAGTTTCGCTTCCAGCATGAAGAAGAACAAACCGAGTACCGTTTTGAGTTGGAGCTTTCAATCCAGTAGAGAGCCCTTTTATGAAGGCATCTCGTCGATTCTTGATCGTTGTGTCCCTCCATTCCTTTTTGACTGAAGCTCCGACGTTAGTCCAAGACTTATCGGAATAAACAAGGTTTATATTATTCTTTTTCCTCAATGTTTTTATTTGTCCGAGGTATTTGTGTCTTCAGGATATGATATCTTTTCTTTCCATCTTTATCCTCGACCTCTTTTAGCATATTCAAAACCCATGTCGTTTGGTAGCGTACGAAATGTGGTTTTTGAAAAAGCTCATCATCCTTCACTCTATTCATATGCTATCGACGGTTAGTGGTATGTTTTACAAAAAAAAATTATGGACAATTTTCCTTATTCGAGATTTCACTCCCTCATCGTAAGTATTCTCACATGAATTGGACTAGAAACTGTTTTTCTTCCTTTTTTTTTCTGCACCGGTTTCAGTTCGTCTTGTTGGGCCCCTTCGCTGATGTCATAAATTTTGCGAACATTCACACCGCATATTTTAGAAACTTTTTCCACAGTTTTAGTCAAGTTTTCACAATTTTTAAGTGCAGATGATAGTTCGATACATTTAACACCATACATCTTATTTGCACACTAAGAGTCATACCGTGTTTGAAATTCAGGACAGATAATGGAAACGGCTCCATGATGTAGGTATTTTCATCCGCTTGTGAAACTGAAATAGAACTGAGCTTTCATAGTTTTTGTCAACAAGTTTTTCGTCTAATGGACAGTACACAAATCGACAAAGAGACATGTTTGCTTTGCGTGGACAATGGGGATTAAAACTGAATCGCGCTCCTAATAACTTTATTCTTCTTGATGTGCCTATCCGTTACGAATGTTGGCGATCATCATGGCAATCTTTATCTCATCTGCAGCAGCGCGGAAAAGCCGCACAGATGTTGTATTGAACCAGATTCTGAGGTTCTTTAACCAAGATGTTCTTCTTCTTCCTGGACCTGGTTTTCCAAATATTTTTCCTTGCAGGAAGCTATTGAAAATTGATGAATGTAGATAAGCTATCGACAATGAGTTTTTGATATATTTTACTTTTTTATAGTGTTTTATTATTTATACTTCGATGATTGAATCATGCTTTAGTTGAAACAATAATGATAGTCTTTTATACAACCGTACGCAATTGTTGTGTGCGCGTATATCCAGTACTATCATTCTTAAATCCGGTCCTGATGCGTTGCTCGGGACAAACCGGCAACGTGGTCGGCCGTTCCCCTGTAAGAAATACATTGCCCATCTTACCTGCACTACATCTTGCTGTGGCTTCTACTATAGCAGTGAAGATCTCTAAGACCACTTGTGACTTCTTCTTCATTAATTAATAAAATATAAAACATAAAAAGTTTTAACACCCTTAAAATATAAGTTCTATTAATTTTAGGTAAGAGGCTTCCAAGTAGCTCCGGCTGAATTAGAAGAAATAATAAGAGATCATCCATCTGTAGCTGAAGCCGCCGTGATAGGTATTCCTCATCCCCTGAGTGGAGAAGTACCCAGGGCCTATATAGTTCCCAAGAAAGACAAAACTGTAGATATTGAAGAACTAGATCAGTACGTGTCAAAAAAAGTAGCTAAATATAAGAAGATCTCAGGTGGAATCCAAATTGTTGACGTTATTCCTAAGAATCCATCTGGAAAGATATTGAGGCGAAAACTGAAGGAAAACTATCTGGAAAAAGAAATTTAGTAAAATATTTAAGATAAATGGATTATAAGAAGGAGCGAATAGTTTTATATCATACACATTAGGTTTGTTCCAACAAGCGGCCAAACCAGTCAGAAACTACCACCGAGTATTCGACCAGCGCGAGTAGAAGGGATAACACCGATAACAGTTTGACTGTTTGTAAGAACATACCTATTATATGTGGTGGAAATGTTTAAACATTTTATTATGGACTGTTTTAATTTAATCATTGTTGGTATTAAATAAAGTTTCTTAGTTGCATTTTAATTTAGAGTATGCACTTCCATAATTCATATTATATTAATGTTATCTTCTATTCTGTCTTCGCAAATAATGTCTCATTACAACAAACAAATTGACAAAGAAATAAAGAATGTCGAAAAAGAAAGAATTGACACGATATGTTTAACATCCGCAAGAAAGTCAAGGAGGCAAAAGGTTTATACAATTCAAAGAGATTGGTAAATTTAACTGACGCTCAGGGGTATCTAGTAGTTGACATATCAAAACAAAAATAATTTATATTTGTATAATTATATCTGAGAGATGGAAAACCGTTTATACGGAATTACTTTGCTTGATCTTCATCACCTAGCTTTCTAGTAAGCCTAAAAAAATAAAATAGACCATTCATACAACGAAACAAAGAAACTTGCAGGTTTTGATTGGGCGTACAGATTTCGAAAACGGCACCAAAGGCTTTCATTACGTAAACTCGAATCAACAACTGCTGCAAGGGCTAAAGCTTTTAATCATTACAAAATTTTCGATTTGTATTAAGGATTGGGTTTGGATTGGGATTGAATTAAGGAAACAAATGAAAAATGGAAAAACACCCGGGCATGGAGACATTCCCATCGAGTTGGTGAAACATGGACCGAATGCTCTTTTGGAAAGCTTAGTGAATATTTTTAATAAATGCTTAATTGAAGGCCAAACGATTCCAGAAGATTGGAATTTGGCCCACATTAGCCCCATTTATAAAAAGGGAGACAGAAAAGAATGCGGAAATTATAGAGGCATTAGCGTAACTAGCTCGCTGGGAACGTTATATGGTCGTATATTGAAAAGAAGAATAGAAGAGGAGTATAAAGAAATTGAAGAACAAAGCGGCTTCAGAGCAGGAAGATCGTGCGTGGACAACACATTTACCCTTCAACAAGTAATTGAAAAACGAACAGCTCGAAACCTCCCTACGCATCTGGTATTTATAGATCTGGAGAAGGCTTATGATACATAATTGATGGATTCGACCGTTACTTGATGAAAATTCATTTTATGTAACAATAAAACACTGAAAACTTTGTTTTCAAAACTTCCACAAAATTTATTTTAAATTCTTATCACTACAGCTGTTTCGGCTAATTGCCTTTCTCAACTTGAGAAAGGCAATTAGCCGAAACAGCTGTAGTGATAAGAATTTAAAATAAATTTTGTGGAAGTTTTGAAAACAAAGTTTTCAGTGTTTTATTGTTACGCTTATGATACAGTTCCTTTAAAACTCTTATTTAGTGTCTTGACGAAAACGGACCTTAATAAAACATATCTAAAAGCAATACTGAACATTTATAAATGTCCTCAAAGCACTGTAAAAACAGGAAATACTTTCTCAAGGGTATTTACAGTAACGAAAGGCTTAAGACAAGGATATTGTCTTTCCCCCACCCTAATCAAAATATATATCCAAGAAGCACTGCACCAGTGGAGACAAAAATGTGTGGGAATGGGGTTGAAGCTTAACAACCATTATCTGACAACGCTGTTCTTTGCAGATGATAAAGTACTAATTGCAAGCTGTGAAGAAGATGCAGATTACCTATATGCTTAGAAAGCTCAAAGATGAATACGAAAAATGGGGGATGAGCATGAATATGTCTAAAACAGAATATATGCGAATAGGCAGTGAAGACGAAGACCCGGATTTGGAAATTAGACAAATGAAAAGGTGCTACGAATACAAATATTTGGGAAGTATTATCTGCAGTAAAGGAAAACGGAACGAGATATGGACTATAGAGTGCAACAAGGCAGGAAGAGTGTTCAAATTCTGAATTCGATACTTTGGTCCAACAAAGCTACTATGAGAACTAAAATGACTATCTACAAAGTAATTGTAGAGCCCATTCTTACATATGGAGCAGAATGTTGGCAAATGACAGTAAAAGGAAAGAAAAAAGTCGACACGGTTGAAATGGACTACCTGAGAAGAGCTTGCCGTATATCAAGAGTAGAACGTATACCTAATTCTGAAATTAGAAGAAAAACAGATAGAGTACATACAACTTCTGAAAGAATAGAAACTAGACAGTTAATATGGTATGGACACGAACAGAGGATGGACGACAACAGATGGCCAAAAAGAGCTATGGAATGCAATCCAAGTAATAGAAGGAAACGAGGAAGACCAGCCAAGTCTTGGATACAAGTTGTTATGGAAACCATGAAAGACAGAGCCATTGATGAAGACACCTGGAGAGATAGAAAAAGATGGCGATCGAAATGCGGGAAGCGGCAGTAGCTGTAGGATCCCCGCTTATATATATATATATATATATATATATATATATATATATATATATATATATATATATATATATATATATATATATATATATATATATATATATATATATATATTAAGGATTTCCGAAGTGGAAATTGAAACGTCAATAAACTTACTTTAACCTTCAATTGTAGCTTGTTTTTAACTGTGACGAAACAGGTCTAGGTACAGTTCCCAAATGAAATAGTAAAAGCTTGGCACATAGAGGACGGAAACAAGTTAAACAGCTGACTTCTGCTAATAGAAGTGGAATAATAATAGCCGTCGTTCGCCTATCATTGTCACAAATTTTCATACCGCCGATGTTAATCTTTGCAAGTAAAAGAATTAAAGTCGAACTCCAAGCTGGTGCACCTCCAGGTCCAATATTCTCCTGTAGCGATAGTGGCTGGATAAATACTGAAGTTTCTGCCTCCTGTCATAGTTTTTCCAAGGAAATATTATAAGGAGCATATGATACAAGGAGCTCCACCGGGCACAATGGGTTTGGCAAATCCAAATGGATAAATAAATAGCGAGCTGTTTATCGACGTTATGAAACACTTCATTAAGTTTAGCAACAGTTCAATTAAAAACCTTTCCATACTGATCTACGACAATCACGAGAACGAGAATCACGTAACATATCACGTTGTTCAACTGGCAAAGGATAATGGTGTAATCATACTGAGTCTGTCTCCTCATTGTAGTAACAAACTGGAGCCCCTTGATGTTTCAATTTTTGCGCCCTTTAACGCGTATTACAATGCCGCTATAGACTCATGGTTACTGAGCCATCCTTGTAAACTTTTTTTAATATACCAGATAGCACAATGTGTAGGAGAGGTACATATCGAAACATTAACACCTACTAATATTTAATTTTATTAAAAAATTGTAATTCTTTCGCTTAATAGAGATATTTTTTCAAAAGCTGACTTTATTGAAAGTTCTGTGACTAATGAAACTAAAATGTCAAATTAACAACCAGAGTCTACAGAAATGTCTATTGTGTTTTGCAATCAAATTATATTATAATCATCGAAGATACCTGAAAATCAAGTAGTATCCCCAACAAGGACACCTGAAAAACCAATAATATTTCAAAACTCTAAGTCAATCGTATCATCTGCGAATTCAAATTCGTTCATCTCCCCTCACGACTTTAACGGATTTCCAAAAGCAGAAAAGACAAACGGTGTGAAGACAAGGAAAACTAAAAAGTGTGCAATTTTAATTAACACACCTGACTTGAATCAGTTAAAACTACAAGCAACAACCAAAAAAATTACTCATTAGACAAATGAACGAATTAAAATAAATTTAAATAAAGTAAGTATCTCAGCACGAAAACAGAAAAACAATAAACGACGTGATAGCACTTCATCTGAGGAGAGCAAAGTACTTATCAATTATGACGATTCTTTTGGCGATTAATGTGAAAATTTACAGTTGGAAGACAAGTGACGTTTTTAAGAAAAAGTGGTAAGCTTTAAGGCTGCTTTATTTTTCCTTTAAATGAAGACATTGATGCAGTAGCAAGGTCAGAAAATGTATCAATTCTAACAAAAGCAAAAAATATAGATCAACAAAACAAGCGCCCTACATCTTATTTCAAATTTTCTTTGATTTCAGTTTTTTTATTTTACCTGTAAAATTGCTATTTTCAATAATAAAAACTACACCGTATGTATTTACTTTAACAATATATTAAAATAATACCACTTTGTGCTACTCATTGTGTATCACTTCTTCTTCTTCTTTAGTAATGGAGATGTGCCCTCTCCATTACTGAAGGTTGGCTATAACTACAGCAAATTGCTCTCTATCTTGAGCTGTTCTTAGTATCGAATGTGTGTCCATGCCTGTCCAATCTCTTACACTTTTCAGCCAGTTTTTCTCTTCTTCCTTCCACTTTCCCTTTTATTATCAGTCGTAGGAAGTTGTATTTTTCTCGACTGTAAATATGTCCTAGATAACTCGTGTTTTTACAATATTTAGGAGTTCTCTCTAAGTCCCCATTCTTCTCAGCACCTCGTTGTTGGTCATGGACTCTGTCCAAGAGATCTTCAGCATCCTTCGAAAAACCCACATCTCAAAGGCTTCTACACGTCTCATACTTGTGATTCCGAGAGTCCATGTTTCCACTCCGTGTATAGCAATATGGAATAAATGAATGTTTTTACAAATTGGTGTCAAATATCCAATACCAGAGTCAAGTACCAGAGTAGTCAAGATCGTTTGTTATCCAGCAACCAAGATACTGGAATTTTTGTACGGGTTCTATCTGTTTGTTGTAGATACGAATTGTAATGTCGGCGTTTGGTGCACGTGTAACGGCCATTACTTTTGTATATTTGTGTTTATATTCAGCCCCAAGCTATCGCCCTCTCTGGTTATGGCATTCAAAACTCGTGTCAAACCCTCAGCATTTTCCGCAATAATGACGGTGTCGTCTGCGTATATTAAGTTGTCAACATATTCTCCGTTGATTTTTATTCCTTCTTCAATATTTTCGAGGGTATTTTGCAAGATCTTTTCGGAATATATATTAAACAGTGTGTACCACTAATGGTACTTAATGGTACTTAATGAGACAGATTTAGATGGTTAGAAAAATAATCTTAGATTTTGATTCTTTACTCATGAGAAAACATTTATTTCAGATTATATTAAGCAAAGAATCATATTGATAACTGGTTAACTCATTTTGTAGACAAATTCAAAAATGTGAATGTCAGAAATGAAAATGTATTTTTGATCTCATTCTGTAGTACCCTGCACTATACTTTATTTACACATATTCTCAATTTAGAGCTATTCCCGTCCCGCACATTCTTATTGACTGGGAAGGACTGTCGGTATCGGTATTGATATCGGGAGGAGTTTTTACGTCAAATATTTTTTACAAAAACTATTAACACTGAAGAAAATTACTGGTAAATGGAGAAATATAAAATATATCCAATAAACATTTCAGTTATATTAAACTGTATTACAAGTTGTCTATCTATAAGTAAGGTCAAAGTAGGATAAAATATGCTTCAGAAAATTACAGGAAGTAATAAAATTTACGAAAAAAATACAAATAAATCGATTCGTATAATAACTGAATACCGGGTAAAATAATGGTCACGTATCATAAAAATAATGTGGGAATGTGTAATTACAAATACAATATTTTATCTCTACAATAGAAATCATTGTAAATATGTAGAATAAATTTTAAATGCTAGGATTTAAAACAGTTTAAAAATATACAGTGTGTCTGTAAAGTATGGAATAAATTTGATATTTCCTAAATGAAAAGCTTTTTTAAAAAAAGTCTAAAACGCCGATTTTTAGGTTTATTGTTTTACATTTAACAATAAAATTTCATTATACAAGGTGATATACATAAAGGTGATGACGTCATCGGCTCTTTTTTTTAATGTAACACCCTGTATTTTAGGACATTTTTAGATCGATAAAAATAAGCTGATTCCAAAGAAGTATAATACTGGGGGTCTAACGGATATAATTTGAAAGATATGCGCTTAGAAAATTTATTTTTATTGATTTCTAATAGTAATAAATTATAAATAAACTATAATAAATAACTTGAAAGTAATCCAGTTATATAATACATGACTGTATCTTAAATGTTCGAATTTGTAGTCCTTGTTGTATTTGACAGTAATCCAAACGTTGTACAAATTCTTGTAGAACCTTGTTTATGCTTTCTTGAGAAATATTGTTTATTTCTTTACGAATTCCTGTTTTAAAGTCTCCAGTATTTGCAGGTTTCGTTTTATAAACAACATTCTTCAAATGACCCCACATAAAATAATCCAAAGGATTGAGGTCTGGCGACCTCGCTGGCCATTCAATTCAAATTCAATTTCGTTTAGGTATCTTCGAACATCTAAAGCATAATGCGGAGGCGCACTATCCTGTTGAAACTATAAACTTTTATCAAAACCTCCAGGATTATTTCTTCTTCTTCTTCACGTGTCATCTCCTCTAAGAAGGTTGGCAACCATCATGGCAATTTGCACTTTCGACGCCGCTGCTCTAAAGAGATCAGCAGAAGTGCAGTTAAACCAAGCTCTCACATTATTTAACCAGGAGATGCGTCTTCTTCCGCGACTCCTTCTACAGTGTATTTTTCCTTGCATTATTAATTGCAACAAGTTATAACGCTCGCCCCTCATGACATGTCCCAGATGTTGCAATTTTCTGAGTTTAATTGTATTTAAAACCTCTTTATCTTTTCCCATTCTTCTCAACATCTCGACATTCGTGACTCTATTCACCCAACTTATTCTTAATATCCTTCTGTAGGCCCATAACTCGAAGGCTTCCAATCTGTCCGAAACATATTTCTTTAAAGTCCAAGCCTCTAATCCATAAAATAATACAGAGAACACGTAGCATCTCAGAAGTCTTATCTTTAAAGAAATTGAAATGTCCCTGCTGCAGAGTACTTTTTTCAGTTTGTTGAAAGAATTTCATGCCTGTCCTATTCTTGCCTTAATCTCTTCTGTATACTCATTATTTTCGTTAATTATTGTACCCAGATATTTATATTTTTCAACTCTTTTAATTTGTTCTCCATGTATTGTTATGTTTTCTTGGCGCTGTTGGGTTTTTGTAATTCCCATTAGGATTAATTCTACTGGGGAATAAATTAACTAAAGTATTCAGTTGGGGTTTTATTTTGTCCAGTATCTAGAATTCTGACGGTTGACCTCACTATTTAATGTGAACGTAGCCTCATCAGAAACAATAATATTTTGAACAAGAGAGGGTTTCGGTGGCAGTTATCCATCATTGTTTCGCAAAATTGTATTCTTTTATCTGGATCATCCTCATTTAATTCCTGTACAAGTGTGTATCTACAGGGGTGCCATTTTCAAGTTTTATTACTTTGTGTACCGTTGTTTTGCAAAGATCAAGATCACGACTAACCTTACGAACAGAAGTGTGCGCATCTTCTTCAAAAGCAAGCAGAAAATCTAATGTATTACAATTTACAGAAGGGCGACCTGATTTGCGTGCATCTTCAACCGTGCCAGTTTCTCGAAATTTCTTTTCAATCTTACTTACACACTTCCATCTGAGTTCACGATTTGTCTCCATCAAACAGGAATAGAAACAGCCGTTTTAAAGAAGATGAATGAATCAAGGTTATGAACTAATGCCAGAGATAAAGGTAGATAAGATTCGACAAGCATTAAGAAAAATAAAAAATAACAAAGACCCAGGAGAGGATGGAATTGTAATAGAAGCTATCGTAAGTGGAGGAGATATACTACTAAATAAATTAAGTAAACTGTTTAATCTATGTTCGCAGCAAAGAGAGGTGCCAAAGAACGGAACAATGCTATAATCATCCTTTTGCATAAAAAAGGAGATAGAACATACCTAGAAAATTATAGACCTATTAGCCTATTGAACCACATAAACAAGCTCTTCACTAAGTTAGTGATATCAAGATTGGAGAAAAAATTGGATTTCTACCAACCGAGAAAGCAGGCAAGATTCCGTTCAATTATGGTACCAATGTTCACATTCATACAGTAAAGACACTCATTGAAAAATCTATAGAATACAACAAACCTCTTGTTCTCACTTTCATGGATTTTCATAAAGCGTCCGACATGATCGAAATAGACAGAATTATAGAAATAATGAATTACAGCAAGATTGACCACAGGTATAGTGAACTTATTTACAATATTTACAAAAATACCACTATGACTGTTAAGATACACAACAAAACCCGACCAATAAAAATAAAACGTGGGATAAGATGGTCAATTGGGACCACAGAGGAGTAACACTAGACGGCGAAAAGCTTAAACATCTTCCTTTCGCAGATGACATTGTCCTTATCACAGATAATTTAGGAGAAGCCACAGATATGTTAAATGAGTGGACTTTGCATGTTCGCATGTTCTTCTGCAACAGAGATATAAGCATCCCTCTACAATTAAGAATGCTAAGGGGCTACGTATTGAACACGCTATTATACGGTGTAGAGGCCTGGACTCTCAAACAGAACAATATAAAAAATATTGAAAGTTTCGAGATGTGGTGCTACCGTCGAATGCTGAAGATAAGTTGGGTTGAAAGAGTTACAAATTTTAAAGTAATGCGAAGGATAGGAAAAGACCCAGAAATACTCACTGTACTCAGCTGAAATGTCAGCTGTAAATAAGGTCAGGATAGCCTTGATGATTTCCAATCTCCGATAGGAGTGGCACAAGAAGAAGAAGAAGAAGAAATATGAGAAATCTAAAGACGAATTACTTTAACGTGGGCAGCCTTCGGAAAACTGCGTGACACACTTAGAGCCAACATACCAATTAGCCTCAAAAGAAAAGTATTTGATCAATGCGTATTACCAGTCATGACCTATGGGGCGGAAATCATGACTCTAACCAAGACTACGGCTTCGAAATTAAGAGTGACACAGAGACGAATGGAACGGTCTACCCTGGGAGTGACGTTGTGGGACCGAATAAGAAACGAAGATCTGCAAAGAAGGACGAGTATTGCTGATGTTGTGGAACTGAAAGGGAACTGGGCAGGCCATGTAGCGAGAATGCACGACTCACGATGGACAAGCAAAATTACAAATTGGAGGCCAAGAGCAGATAAACGTAGTAGAGGAAGACCACCGTTGGGCTGACGACATCAGCCGTATCTCCAAAAATTGGCAACAAAAAGCACAAAATCGTAAAGAATGGAGGAGTTTAAGGGAGGCCTATGTTCAGTAGTGGACGTGATAAATGAAGGCTAGATGATGGTAATGACTCTGATAATCAACTATACATATATGTTTCTGGCCTAAATGTCCCATCCAGTGTATCCTCGCTACTCCGAATGCAATTAGTCCCGCTTCTGTGCTAAGTAAGTTTAAGTTTAATTTCCGCGTTTTTGTTTGTTAACCAAATGTTTTATTTAATTTTTTGCACGATGATGCATTTCTTCAATAATTTGTAATTTGATGCTCCTGACAAAAATTTTAAAAAAATCTGTTGGAAAATTTTAATGCTGTGTTATCATAAACGTCTCTATTTTTATTTACTTCCCAACTTACAATTCTGTGTTTACTGTTATTTAAAAATTGTTGGTTTTAATCTAATTTGTCAAAATTTGGAACCAGGATATCAGTATCAACCTTTGATGCGTAGTGGAATTTCTCCAAATCCATGCAACAATCATTCAAAATTAATTAAATATTAATATTTATATTAAGATAAGTTATCGTTCAGTGTGTAAAAATAACTTATTATATTGATATGATTTCGACACGACCTGAAGAAAAACTGTATTATTTTTAAATCTGCTATTAATCTGCAGAAGTAACCTTTTTATTGAATGCATGACCCCAAATAAGTAAAAATGAATTACAACGTAAAAACGATCCAATAAAATTGAAACGGTACACACTACTGAGAATCCGGTTTAAACTAAATTTAATATCGATTCAATAATTGTTACATAAGCTAAATCTCTACAGTTTTCTTTTGGCTTGCAATTAAAATTATCTTTCAGTTCAGTTCAATGTTTAACTAAGGACACATGGAAAAAATGTAGAGAAGGTTGATGATTACTTAATAGTAAGTTTCATTTGACAATAAAGATCTTAGAATTATCAGAAACATTTACTACAATCAAACGGCCAAAATCAAAATAGAAGACCAGTTAACTGATAAAATTGCAATAGAACGTGGAGTACGACAGGGCTGTATTTTGTCTCCATTTTTGTTCAACATTTATTCTGAATGGGTATTTAAGGAAGCTTTAGACGGTTGTGCGAAAGGAATACTAATAAACGGTGAATGGTTGAATAACATTAGATATGCAGATGACACTATAGTTTTTGCCGATAATCTGAATAACTTACAGATATTAACAAATCGCATAACAGAAGTCAGCAACAGATACGGACTAGCTCTTAACATAAAGAAAACCAAATTTATGACAATTAGTAAAAAACCAATACTAAACGCTCAACTTACAATCAACCAACAGAATATCGAAAGAGTCGAGCAATATACATATCGTATAAAACAAGTATAAAACAATTTTATTTTCGGGTATGCAGCATCCGGGTGCTCATTTAAAGATCTTCATTACACCTATCGCGTTGGTGTATCGATTGTTAGCAATTTTATTAAAAAGTTTCAAAATGCATATGGAACAATTTAAGTGAAAAATATATGCGACTTCCTACATCAGTCGAAGAATGGGAACAGATATCAAGTGGATTTAACAAAAAAGCTAATTTTCCCCACTGTCTCGGAGCTATCGACGGAAAACATATCCGAGTTAAAAAACCACTGCACAGCGGTTCACTGTATATCAATTACAAGGATTTTTTTTCCATCATATTATTAGCGATCGTAGACTCCGACTATCGTTTGTATACGTCATTGTCGGATCTTATGGAAAATAATGCGATTCATCAATATTCAAGGAGACAACATTTTGGAAAATGATGCTAGACGGCAGTCTACAAATACCAGCACCATGTATATTAACAAGAGACTCAGAAACGAGAGTTCCTTATGTGGTCATTGGAGACGAAGGTTTCGGGTTACGAAAATTTACTAAGGCCGTTTGGCGGGACGCATCTGGACAAAAATAAGCGAATATTCAACTATCGTTTAACTAGACCTAGGAGATACGTTGAATGTGCCTTCGGTATCTTAGCTAATAAGTGGAGAATATTCCATCGGCCTTTAGACATCGTTAACACAACAGCTGTATGGACTGTTAAGGCATTTACTAGTCTACATAACTTTATAAGAGACAAGGAGGGCTCAAACAGTCATAATAACGTATCTGAAGAATTTAGTTACGAAAACCTAACCCATGAAATAAGAACACGAGATGGTATTACTGCCAATTTAGTTCGAACAGAATCCGTGAACTATTTTATGTCCGAAGCTGGATCAGTTCCATGGCAAGATGAAGCTATTTAGAATATAATTAAATATTAAAACATTGTCTTTGTTCCATAGCCTCAAAATCCTCCAATAAAATAAAACATATTTCGCGCCAACCTGCTTTTACTTGTAGTATTGTATATATATTTTAGGGATTCTACAGTATTCACTGCCTTCCCTCGCTCAACCGTTTCCATCTCTCTCTGTTGTTCCATTCTCCATCGTTTAGTCCTCTCTTACTCATGGCGTCGTCTACTTCGTTCCTCCAGGATTTTCGGGGTCGTCCTCTTTTCCTCCTTCCTATGGGGCTCCATTCGGTTATTCTCTTTATCCATCTGCTGTCGCTAGCTCTTCTTACATGTCCATACCACTTTAGTCTTTTTTGTTCTATATATGTTAGTATGTCTGTTTCTATTGATGTTCTTTGTTTTATTTCGTCATTACTTCTCCTATCCATTCTTGTTACTCTGCAGCATCTTCGCAAGGCATTCCATCTCTGTTGCTATTATCTTACTGCTGTTTTTCTTGTTTATAATCCAATTTTCGGCCCCATATGTCATAATACTTCGCACTAATGTTTTATAAATCTGCGTTTGTGTCTTCATATTTAGGTGTCTATCCCACCATACTGAGTTAAGTTGTCGGATTGCTGTTCTTGTTTGTCCTAATCTTTGTGTAATTTCTTCCTCTGTTGTTGCCTTTTTCGTGATTATAAACCCCAGGTATTTGAATTTATCCTTTCCTTTGATTGTTACGTTGTCATCAATCTGTAGATCTTCTATGTCTTCTTCACTTGTAGATAGGTACTCTGTTTTCGCAAGGTTAATATCTAGGCCAGCCTTGGTATATTCTTCTTGTAGTTTCTTCATCATGTAGCTGAGGTCGTCTTGGTCTTGTGCAATCACTACTTGATCGTCTGCAAAACTTAACGTATATAGGTATTCGTTCCGTACCGGTACTCCCATGCCTTCGCATTTTCTTTTCCATGTAGTCAAGGCTTTCTCTAAGTATATTTTAAATAGGGTTGGAGATGTGGAACAACCCTGCAGGAGCCCTTTTGTTGTGGTGAAGTCTCCTATGATTCTTGTTCCCATTTTAATGGACACTTTATTTTCTTTATACAGAGCTTTTGTAGCTTCTATGAGTTCCGTCTGTATCTCTAATTTGTACATTGCCTCCCATAGTTCTGACCTTGGTACAGAGTCATACGCCTTTCTCAGATCCACAAATACCAAGTGTATATCTCTATTTTTTGCTTTTTTCTTTTCCAACAGTTGTTCCAGTGTGTATATGTGGTCTATGCATGATCTTCCTGCCGTGAAGCCTGCCTGATCCTCCCCGATTTTGCCTTTTATCGCTTGCTCTATCTTTTCTCGCAGTATCTTCCCATATAATCTTCCTATTGATGATATTACGCTTATTCCTCTGTAGTTTTCGCATCGTTTTCTATCTCCTTTCTTAAATATAGATGTCATATATGCCGCCGTCCATTCCTTTGGGAGCTGTTCTCCATTTATGGCTTTCTGAAATATCCATTGTATCATCCGGTGTAATTTGTTTGATCCGTATTTTATAAGCTCAGGTGAGATGCCTCCAGGTCCCGGTGCTTTCTTATTTTTGATTGCTTTTATGGCCGTTCTCATTTCCCTATCTGTTATTTCTATTTCTTGTTGTGGGAATCTGCTTCGTCTTCGCCTGTTTACTTTTCCAATGAATTGTGGTCTTTGTTCTGTTAATAGTTCCTTGTAGTAGTCCTTCCATTCTTTGTCTTGTATATTTCCCAATTTAATTTTTTCTTTTGAGTTTTGTTTCAATCCTCTCAGTACTTTCCATGACTCCGAAGTTCTTGTACCTCCTATATATGTTTCAATATTTAAGCAGATTCTTTCCCATTCTTCATTCTTTTGCTGTGTTATTTGTTTTTTCACTTCTCTATCTTTTTCTCTATATTCTTTATAAACTTCATCGTTGTTTGTAGTCAGCCATTTTTTGTATAGTTGCTTTTTTTCTTCAATTATTCTTTTTGTTGGTTCATTTATTTCATAATAGTGCTGTTTATTTGTTATATGTTCTTTTTCCCCAAGGGCTTCGAATGCTGCTTGCTTTATACTCGCCTTTATATGCTCGTATATTTCTTCGATGTTGCCGTATCTAAATTCTATTAATTTTTGGTCTAGACGTTGTTGGTATAGTTCTCTTATTGATTGTTCTTGGAGTAGTTCTATATTGTATTGTTTTTCTTTTATAGTGTTCAACGGTTCTTCTGTGGAGGGGGTCTTGTTATGTTTCCAATTAATGCCCATTTTTGCTGTCAGTAGTCTATGGTCCGTTCCACATTCTGCTCCTCTTTTGACTCGCACATCTTTGATCTTTATTGTGGTATCTTGTTTGATTATTATGTAGTCTATTATCGATTTCAGCTTTCGTGTTTCTTGCGTCCATGTATATTTATGAATATTTTTATGTCTGAAGAATCCGTTGGTGATTTTTAGGTTGTTTAGTTCGTTCGCATAATTCAATCAGACGTTCTCCGTTATCGTTTTGTTCATCCTCTCCAAATCTCCCCACTACTTTATCGTATTCTTTCCTTCCGGTTCTGTCGTTAAGGTCTCCTGTTATAATTATCTCCACGTTATTTTTAATTAGCTCTATTTGATTTTGGAGTTGTTCCGTGAAATGTTCTTTTTCTACTCTCGAAGAATCGTCTGTTGGTGCATATACTCCGAGTATCACTGTCTCTTTACCGTATATGTCTAAATGTATTTTAATTATTCTCTCGTTGATTGGTTCCCATGTTCTAACCCTGTTCTTCCACTTATTTTTGATTAGTATTCCTACTCCTGCCTTTGCTCTACATTCTTTATTAACTCCGCTCCAGCAGTGGATATGGTCTTCTATTGTTTCCGTTCCATTTCCTTTCTTTTTGGTTTCTGTTGTTACTAGTATGTCGATGTTGCTTTCTTTAAACTCTTTGATCACTTCCGTCGCCTTTTGTAGTATTGTCTTTGTATTTATCTAGCATCTTGTTCCAAAGGACTGGCCTGTCTTCCACCAAACTAATTAACATTTCCTTATCTATTAACTTTTCCCACTCCTTGGTTGACATGGTTGATCTATGATTATAATAATTATTACACAGAATGCACGCGCGCGTTCTCTATGAATTTACAATAGAAAATACAAGTCAAAACCTGTCGCATCACTCCCTTTCCTACACCCCGCACACACCAACCGCCACGGACACAGTATAAAAAAAATGGGTGTGGCAGTCCAGTGGGACTGCCGGTAGAAGTTATACTTCTATACACGTGTTCGCCGTTAAAAATTTATATAGGAGTCAATCTGCACAATCATTACATATGTAATGCTATATGTAAGAGTGAGCAGAAAGAGAAAAAGAATTAGTTATATAGGTATATGGTGCATCGTTTGCTGTATATAAACATTTGACCTGTAATAGGAGTATAGTAAATTAAGGATTGTATCAATATTTTAATGAAAATATATATTTTTATTTTTATATATGTATAAAAGGAGTTGAAGGCAAAAAAAAATTTTACACATACTCTGCAGTAAAATTCATTGTTTATTTTGTTATTAATATAAAAATTACAATACAATAAATACACTGCAACATAATTCAATATAATAATACAATATAAATTAAAATGTAATATTCATAAGTATTTAAAACTGCCAATATACATTAACTTACTTTACGAAGATAAAAATAAAAAACGAACAACTCGGATTATGTTGTAAATTTTCATTTTATTTTAAAATTTATGTTTTTTGCGTATATTACATATATTTAATAAGATTAATGTGAGGTTTTTAAATATTTCAAAAATAAAAAAGGAAGTTCATAATTGGGATTCGAACTCACAACCACCAGCGTATGAACCAAACACGTAAAGGATTTGCCAATTAGACATGACACTAACTGATTTCAAAATTGACAGTTCTCGGTAAAACAGTGATTATTTTGAAATACAAAAGCCTAAAATAATTATAAACGTTTAATTTTAAATAATACAAAACATATCACATAAATAATAATATTAATACATATTATATTATATATAATATAATATATATACAATATTATATATATAATATATATAATATTAAATACAAAAGGAACATTTTTATTCTCGAGAGAGGAAGAGAGAGAAAATGTATCTTCTGTCTCTCTTTTACTCATTATCTTACATATGTAATGGTTTCACAGATTCACTCTCATGCAAATTTCCAACGCCGACCGTGCGTATAGAAGTATAACTTCAATATAACTTCAAAAATATCTATCCCTTAAAATTCTACGTAACCGTATATTTTTAAATGTTCCGTCGTCCAGTATTCGATGACAAAACGGAATGTCATTTTTTAACGGAACGATATTTTTTACTCTATACGGAATACTGTGCCATGTGTGAAGTCGCTCATACAACTACATACGCCATCGACGAAAAAAACACGTACACGATAAAACGGAACAGTAAAACGGAGACATGTGTGAATGGGCAGTAATGCTTATACTTTGTTTGACAGACAATAAAATTTCCAAAAAAAAATATTTTTTTTATTTCTGTTTTGAAACAACATAAGTCACTTTTTTTTTAAACCGTAATATGTCTTAAGAAAAAACAATTTTTACAGAAAATATGTAATGCATAATGTACAGGATAGTGAAATATTATTGCAACAATTAAGCAGTTTTTCTTACAGCGCTTTAAAACAGTTTTTTGTTATTTACTCAAAACTATAATTCCTGACTTATTATATTTCTGAAATGACCGATTCATTTATTAATACTGAAGACATTTTTAGGTACAACGTCTTCTTCAATTTTTATATATAGTTTATTTATTTATTTATATTACGTTTCAGTGGCTTACCGTTTTCCAACGTAAGGGGATGCGATTGTGATTTTGGCTCCAAGGCATTTTCTGACAGTTTCCCGTACTTTTAGAAGACTGAACTATCCAATACTGCCTTCCACACTCTACATAACAAATTCAACGACAGCTTGTATCATTTGACAGACAATTTCCCTTGACTATTTATATCCGCAATAAAACTGCAAACTAACCATTACCAAGATCATTTAATAGCACATGTAAAAGAGTAAAATCCGGACTACCTAATTTAGAAAAAAATAATTGCAAATGGGTGAGGTAGATCAACGTTGCCTTAGTGTACAGCCAAGGCTGAAAATAACGTGATAAATTTGCGTAATGGCGCTTCTTTTAAGTACATAAATATTCTTTTTCTGTACTGAACGGGACTACGAACTTGAATTATTATGGAAGTATTTCAAGTCGATATCCTTGGCTGTCAGGATTGGATTTAGCATAGCGATAATACAGTGAATCGAAAAGTTATGGTATATTTAAAGATTTATTATAATTTTTAAGGAATGGTATAATGCATAGATATAATAGAAATCTTACGAGTATAGTAAAAATCCAACATGCTCAGGAAGTAAAAAATGTTTATACATTTTATGTGGACTTTGCTGCTGCTTTTGATACAGATGATCGGCGGACTCTTTTTTACAAGTTAGGTCACTTGGGATTATCTACTAAAGTGCTGAATTTGTTAAAAAGTATATTCGAGAATACAAAATCGGCAGTCTGGTCAAAGAAAGGTATATCTGAATGGTTTGACTGTAATGTAGGAGTGAGACAGGGATGTCTTTTACGTCCATTACTGTTTGCGCTCTTCTTGAATGGCCTACATGAAGCATTAGGAGGCTGTTTGGAGATGAATGGTTTGATTATAAGACTTTTATTATATGCAGATGATTTGGTTTTGATGGCAATCAATCCGAAGGTGCTACAGCGGATGATTAATGAACTGGAAAAATACTGCAGGATGTGGAATCTAAAAATAAATTTAGATAAATCCAAAATTCTTGTATTGAGAAGATGAGGTGGTGTGATCAGGGAATCTTGGAAACTGAATGATCGAGTATTAGAGGTAGTGAATAACTATAATTATTTGAAAATGATAGTACACCCAAGTTGTCGTTTAAAGCTCATCTAAAAAAGCGCCAGAGTTTGGCGAAAGTGGCGATTCACACTGCTTGGAATAGTTTATTGTCTAAGGCTGATATACCCTATTTGGCTAAAGTAACAGTGTATGAGTCGGTTGTAAGATCAATTTTGACTTATGGGTCGCAGGTATGGGGTCTATTTGAGTAGGATGAGGTGGAAATAATCAGAAGATGTTATATAAAAAAAATGTTTTTTTGTAAAAGGGATTGTCTTAACTTTATGTTAGATTTGGAGACAGGCATTGCTAGAGTCAGCCTATATAAAATGAATTTACATAAAAAATATGTTGAAAAAATTCTAGGATATTCGAATGATAGGTTGTCAAAATTTCTTTTGAAAGAAATGATAAGAGCAAGGTGTGGCTGGTGGAAAGAATGGATGAGCATGGGAGAAAAATTTGGTATTGAGGTAATGTGCGAATGGGAATGGAGAGATAGCTGGCCTAGTATGATTGAGACTATGATAGAAAAAAAGAAGAAGATACAGCGGCAAGCTGAGAATAGAGCAATAGAATCAAATATTTATGGACACTACAAAGAACTGCGGGAAGAAGGAGTGAACATGCATTATATACTGGAAATGGAAAATTTTGGGGACATTCGATGAGTGTTTAAATTAAGATGTGGAGTTCTATATTTGAATGATCGACCTAGCAGAAATGATGAAAAAAGGTTTTGCTCAATGTGTTACACGAAGGAAAGGGAAGATGTGGTACATTTTTTGGGAAAATGTTCAATGTTGAGACAGATTAGGTTAAAGTGGTTGGGTAAAAATTAACTTAGTAGAGTGTAAGTAGTTACTATGATGAGACAGGGATGGTCTGAGTTAGCAGGTTATTGTAGGGAGGCATGGCCTAGCATGGTGTTAGTTCAATAGGATCTACTGACTAACAGACTGTTTCAGGTATATATGAATGATGCACAGAGTAACGTTAGAAAACTTAACAACGGCTTACCTCAAGGCTCAGTGATAGCTCCTTTATTATTTAACCTTTATACAGCAGATATAACTGAAACAAAATCGATAAAATTTGCTTATGCTGACGACCTGGCCATTGGCTTCCAAGATAATAGTAAAGAACCAGTAAACTAAGAACAAGAAATAACTTAATATCAAAACTTGCTGGAACAACTTGAGGTGCGTCTGCAGGTACCCTTCGGACCTCTGCTCTAGCTTTGGTTTTTTCAGTGGCAGAATATTGTGCACCAGTATGGCTAAATAGTGCACATACAAGCAAAATCGATGTCCAACTTAACCAAACCAGCATTAGTGAGAGAGTACCAGAAAATTGTAGCCAACGTACAATTACCAATACATCAAGATATCCCAGACATCTCAAAAGAGCACCAGCGACTGAGATCTAGAAACCCTCCAATACGATCTGCCCGAAAAATTGGTAATTCCTATGATATACATAGGCAATGGACAACAAGATGGATGCCAACAGTAGAATCGGACTATATTAAGATATCCACCCCAACTCAGGGTTTCATCGGATCAAATCTGCCCCGGTCCACTTGGGCAAGGCTTAATCGTATACGTACCGGATATGGTAAATGTGCTGATTCGCTGTTCAGGTGGGGTCGTGGAGAAAGTCCACAGTGCGATTGCGGACAATCTAGACAACCATAAGCCATTGTGTTTCAGACTGCTTGAATCGTGCCTACCGTGGAAACCTCCAGGACTTTGCGGAATGTTCCCCAGAAGCAATTGAATGGCTATGTAAATTGGACATTAATATTTAGTGTCATTCATTCTATCTTTAGTGTTTAAATAATATATTTAATATATATGTATATATTATTGTATTTGTATATTTATCGTACTGTGAAAGTCCATACGCTAAATACATAAAGTTCAATAGGATAAAAATATTAAAACTAGCAATAATAATTTGTTCGTGTATAGCTATTATCTTTTTATCAGTCTTGTCTATCTTGACTATCTTGTAACTATGGCATATGCCAAGGAGAACAAATTTCGCTAAGGGGATATTGTATTGTATTTTTTTTAATGAGAAATAAAAAGTCATTATTGATTGATTGAATGATTGATTGAATAGAAATGCTTTACTAGAAATTAGAATCTTCTTTCACTTTTCCTTTAAGAGTAGAATATGGCTTGTTAGTAGAAAGGGCCTCACTTCACCCCACTTTGATCTTTGATCCCATTTTTTGGTGGAGGCGTGTATTATGTCACGTTAGGTGTACGTCACATCACGTTAGGTGTGCGTCAGATCACGTAAGGTGTGCGTCAGATGACGTTAGATCACGTCAGGTGTACATCAGGTCACGTACGATGTTAAATGTAACGTAATTTGACATAAAATCTGACCTGACGTATACCTGACGTGATCTGGCGTACACCTGACGTGACCTAACGTCATCTGACGCACAACTAACGTGTTCCGACGCACACCTAACGTGATCTGTCGTATACCTAACATGACATAATACGCGCCTCCATAAAAAAATGGGATCAAAGGTCAAAGTGGAGTGAAGTGAGGTCCTTTCGACTCTTGTTCCCAGACTTTGGAAGTAGAAATGAAGCTGTAGATGATACGCTTGAATTAGCAACAGCATTAGATATGGCGAATGTTAATACATTTTTTCAAAAGACAGAAAGTTAACTTAATATCATCCCAAAATAGATTATTATGAGGAGAAACAAAGATAAAAGTGAATGTAAGGATTGTAACATAAAGTGTGACTATGAGCCAACAACATAAGTTGCTTGTGCTGCACATTGAAGTAAGTAACAAAACGAAAAAAATATCAAAGAGAACCACAAAAAATCAAATCCTGAATGTTTAAAGATGACGATCAAAATCTAATCAGGGTAGAAATAGTAGAAAAAATTTACTGGAATATAAAAGGAAGCTCTAATACAATCTGGAGGAAAATAGTCAGTATTATTAGACTTATTGCCATTGAAATTCTCGTAAAAACCTTAAGAAAGAAGTCGGAGAATAAAGAGACCTGGTGGTGCGCAAACGAAGTTCAAGAACAACTAAAGAAAAGCAAATCTTAAGGCTGAAAATGCAATAGAAGTTGCAGGCCAGGAGATTAGGTTTAAATTCTTCTTCTTCTTATTTCTTCTTCTTCTTTTTATATGGACATGACTCTGTCTGTTTTTCAATGTGCCTTCAGTAAGTTGTCATTCCATCGTTTGCGTGATCTTCCTACTGATCGCCTTCCTATTGGGGAACCGTCTCTTGCCGTCTTTACTACTCTATTTGTTGTCATTCGGCTTATATGATCGTTACATTCTACTCTTCTATTTCGTACCAAGTTTTTGATGTTCTCCACCTTGCATCTATGTCGTATATCTGTACTTCTAGCTCTGTCCCATAGTGTCCCATAGGGTTTAAATTAGATAGATTAAATGAAAATCTAAAATTTTTCCCAGGAAATATGTTGGAAAGCCCAGGGAGGAAACTTACCTTAACTAGACCACTGGAACAAACAACTCAACTTTCGTATGCATGACAAATCAATTTACCGTTTTATTCAAGGAATTGGGTAAATAAAAAAAATATTGTGAAAGTTAAGAAAAAAATAAAAATGAAGAAAGTGCTGATCTCGAATCCAAAATGTAGCTGAGATGATTTTGAAGAAAACTATATTTATTAATACTTTTTGCGTAGAATGAACCGTTCAATGTTCAATAAAATTTGTATTAACTCGACGGTAATAATTGGATATCTTTTGATTAGAGTGTCCTATTGACAAAAGAGGTTCAAATGGGGCAGTGATGCTCATCATAAGGTGTTGTTTTCAGATAGCACCTCTAGCCTCTCATACCAATTCCTATCCTCACCTCCAAGAAATGTGATCATGGTCACACGGGTGAACCCTGGTAACCTGAGCAAACCTACTAGAGATTGGCTAACTAACGCCAGTAGTAGGTAGGGTCGGGGCTGACGAAGAAGAGAGCTTACTGGTCAACGGCTTCGGGCGGATGAGCTGGCAAGTGGAAGGGCAATCCTTTGTTTTGTGATTGACAAAGCGGTCAAGGCGGATGAACCATAAATGGTCAACGGCAAGTATGTAGAAGGTAAAAAAAACCACTGCAATAAAAGTCGCTTAGGATACGTCAAGAAAAATTACTATGGGGAGTCAAAACAAAACGGCCCCGAGTACCTGAAGTCTCTTAAATGGGACAGGGGTGCGAAGAATCTCCAGGCGGAAAAACAAAATACATATAAATATTATTGCAACGTGGACTGTAAAAACAATATATAAAACTGGAGAACTCGCAACAGTATCATTAAAAATTCGCAGACTTGAAATAGAGATACTTGTCCACAGCGAAGTAAGATGTGCTGGACAATGTTATTATAACGACATTGTTCGTTATTGCCCCGGTAGAATTAATGATAATCCCAATTTCTTTTTTACTATTTTTTCTTCAAAAAAGTAGTTGGCGCCCTCTCTCTCTTTCTGTCCGGTAGAATAAATATTCGCTCTCTCTCTTTTCGTCGGGTAGACTAAATATTCTATTCTATGTTGACAGAAGAGCTAATTCCATCATAGATATATATATATATATATATATATATATATATATATATATATATATATAAGAGAGAGAGAAAAGGAGTACGACCGCCAATCCAAAATAAACTAAGGTACACTCGAAGAGTGGTGGGTTTTTCGGTCAAAGTGGAGAAATAAAAGACAAAGAAGGTGGCTACTTCATCTATTTATTGAAGACGTTTCGCTTTCTGCTCAGAAAGCATCATCAGTTCATCTAAAAAGAACAATATGAAACCAAACATCCATCGAGAAGTTGCAACAAAAGTGTGTTACCTTACAAAGACATGTAGCAGTCAGTGATGTTAAAAATATGAAAAAGCTTACAAAGCTGGACATTCAGAGTTAACGTTGTATATAACAATTAATTGAAACTAGGTATAGTTTGCAAATTAGCACAGCAAAAGAACATGTGATAAAAATACATGTATATAAAAAAATTATTATAAAAACTTAGTAAAAAACATTAAGGTTTATTTTAAAGTGTAAAGAACTAGAAAGATCATAAGAATGCACTTCCAACAAATTTATTTAATAAATTAGATTTTAATTTTAACCTAATGTTACCTAAAGTTAATAGAGTTTATTTTAACAATGCTTAATGAACAATTTTAAGTTTTTATGCGGAGAAAACTGTGAAAAAAATAAATATTTAATATTAGGTAAATAAGGTTATTTTACTCTAAACTTAAATGATAATTTAAATTGCTTAAACAAGTAACTAAACTAACTTTAACTAAAAGAAGTGCATGATCAGTAACGAGTATTCCCCCCTCTAGCTCTTATTACTGCTTGCATCTTTCTCAGCATGCTTGCAAGTAAATTTTGGACATATACTTGGGAAATTGCATTCCATTTATCCTGTGCAGCAAGCCGAAGCTGCTCTATCGTATTTGGAACAGGATTTCTTTGTCGTATGCTGCGTTTTAGGTGATCCCACATGTTCTCTATTGGATTTAAATCAGGGCTAAACGGTGGCCAATCCAATCTTCGAATTTGGACTTATCAAGATAATTACTCACTATGGCAGAAGCATGTGGTCGAGCATTATCGTGCATTAACGTGAATCTTTCATATTAAATTTCACCAACATATGACAAAACATGATCTTGCAGGATGTTTTAAACGTAAGAATCACCAGTTATCCGTCCAATCACTTCCACAAGTGCGGTACGTACCTCCCAACTAATACCTTCCCAAAGAATTATGCCATCAACTCCAAAACTAACGGTCTGGGCGACACTGCAGCTGCCGAATCATTCTCCAACTCCCTGGAGACGTAGTTTTGACCATCTGGCTTCCATAATAGGATTCTGGTCTCATCATTGAAAAGAACGTTTTTCCAGTTGTCGATATTACTCACATTAACTTGTCTAACATTTACTAGCTCATTTCTGAGGTGCATCGATGTCAATGAACGATTTCGTGTAGAATTAAGAACCAAAAAATGGTCATCAATTGCGGTTGTGCAGCTTGGGCGTCCTTGACCAGGCCTTCGTATAAAATTTCCTGTTTCCCAGTACCTTTTTAGAGTATTCGAAACTATATATTCAATTCTGCTGAGACGTCGTGCGATACCTTTTTGTGCATATCCTTCCTCGTACAAAATTACAATATGTGCTACTTGGATTTCATCGCAGTGTCGAATTGGTGGGATACTTGTTTTAAACTTAGCTAAATCAAAACAATATTTAATTAAACTAAAAATAACCGAATTAGTATGATTTTTTCTTTACTTGAAGAAGGATTTTTATGATAAAATGTACGAATGACACTAACCACTGAATAAACGTCAAAATAAACATCAAAATATTTCAAACCAGTTGAGTACATCAGCCTACTATATCACTATATCAGTGATCTAAAATTATTTTGAAATAATAGTGACTACAAAAAAAAATTGGGAAAATCCAAAATATTCGATATTTTTGTCCATGAGTTTATATATATATATATATATATATATATATATATATATATATATATATATATATATATGTATATAATATATATATATAACATCTTTATGAAAACTGACTTTATTTTCTGCAAAATTTAAAATTGCATTCACAAGCTACATTTTATCTTTAAAACTCATTTTGATATTTGTTGATAGGACACTCCGCTCATAGGATATCTAATTTTTACCATCGAGTTGATACAACTTGTATTTAAAAAAACGGTTTCACGTGGGTAACTGATATTTAAAAATGCCGGGCTTTAAGTGCTCATTTCTGAGTACGGTTCATTCCACGTACAAATTCTTGGTAAATCGATGTTTCCCTTTGAGGGGGTTTTAGGGAAAAGTCCGGGGGCAGTGGCAAACTTTCTTTCATCTTTTTCGGGGTCCTAAAATTAACATCCTCAGCAAAATTTAGCTTTTTTGTATTATTTTAAGAGGTTCAGTAGCATTTTTGTCTCTGAAGACTGGAGTAATGTCTGAAAACATTTAATAATACAAGTGTGTTATGAACTCAAAGTCTGTTGACGAATACATTTGCATGTATAATCGATTGTAAACACAGTCTAACTCCTACGTCTTATATCGTTGTCCTCTACATCTTTGAGTGTGTTGCGTTTAAACCAAGTGAGTAACTTTTCATCTTTTTCCATTATCGTCCACGTTTTGTATGCGTTATTGAGGATATATTTACACCTTTTTTGTAACTATGTTCAAATAAAATTTCAGTACTAAAATAATAAGGTAGGCTTTTGTAAAAAGTTTTCGGTTTTTTCGAAAGTGCTGGAGCCGTTCCTGTAAACTGCTTAACGCCAAATACGGTTACAAGAACAAAAATGACATAACATGCATGTACTAAAACACTTCACACAATCTGTAGTGTACAGCTCAATATTTTTCATTATTGAATCACTAGTTATATACCTATTTATAAAATTATTTGGGAAGACCCCTGACCCGTTCTAAGATAGCAAATAAAAAATTATAAATTCATTGTGTAACTAGCGGGTTCTCCGCAAAAGAACTTTTTGTTTTAACGCATTAGCGAAACATCGATGCAAGTCGATCAAACACGTTCGGAATACCAATATTTTCCCATTGACTTTAGAAAGTAAAACGGCTTTCTGCATATTTATTGGAATAGGAGTGAATTGTGAGTTTGTAGTTTTTTAATAATGTGTGCCGCGGTTGTAATTGACAGTGTTAAAAAACCAAGTAAGTGTAAATATTTTATTATTGGGTATATTAGGTTTTTTTTTTCTAGTAACATTAGGATTTTCTTCTCCTTCTTCTTCTTTTTATGTAGACATGGTTCTGTATGTTTTTCAATGTGACTCCAGTAAGTTGTTCCATCGTTTTTACGGTCTTCCTACTGCTCATATTCCTGTTGGAGAACCGTATCTTGGCTTTTTTACTACTCTATTTGTAGTCATGCGGCTTATATTATCGTTCCATTCTATTCTTCCATTTCTTACCCAGTCCTTGATGTTCTCCAAGGTAGTAATTCAGATTTAAAGATTTGCCTAAAACTTTCATATTTTTTTACTTCGCTTCAGTTATACTTGGCTTTTTGTGATTTAGGCAACTTTAAGGTGATTCATACCTGATTGTTTTTCTGGGTCTTACCCTAATTTATTTTATTTGGTTAATTAAAACATATTGACATTGGTTGTTATTGCATAGAAATATTTACTACATGAAGTAAGTAATGACCCCTTAACCGATGACATTGGTTGTTAATGTCAATGTGTTTTTTCGTCAAAATCCGCAGTGTATTGGACTCAGTAATGAAATATAAACAATCAATTATTAGAAATTTATAGAATAACAATTTTTTTATTAAAAATTAAAAAAACATTGTTTTCTATATTCTATAATATTGGGTATAGAAGATACATAACTGAAACATTACTTATTATTGAAAGCAACGTAACATATTATAATTTACACTAGGTACATACATATTATCAACTTAAGCAAAATCATCTTCTGATTCTTCCTTTTCCCTATCATCAGCAGTTTTCAGAGATTGAAAAAAAAGATGACTGGCGGGGTTGATGTATTTTAACAAACTTCATATGTCATCAATTTTTTTTATCCAGCGGTCGCGGCTCTGCGTACCTGGGCAGCAAATTCCTATTATTAGAGGACGACCTCTGTCTTCTTCTGTTGATGTCAAAAATTTTAAATTCCTCCTTTTCGTCGAAACTTAATTTGTATTTTATCACCTCTGGTTCGCCTTTATTGAATTGGAGCCACTTTAATTTAAACCATGGCACTTTTTCGTTTTGTATATTTTGTTTCTGATGTTTGTCTCCTTTTTCCCTCTCTCAATTAGAGCATGGATGGTGTCGGCTTCCATGTGGGAATGCACAGGTTCTAAAAATTTTTGATTTATTGTCATAAGATTGTGTACAAAATCATTATCTTTATTTTGTGCCAATCTCATCATAAAAAAACTGAACATTACTGCAACATAAATATTCCTATTTTGTCCTGGACAGGTATCGCTGAAAAAGTTTACCACTTCAGTGCAAGTTGGGAGGCTCTGTAGGTAGGCCCAAAGACAAGAGGCTATTTCCTGGCCACCACGCTCCGCAACGGATTCATTCCATATGTAACAAATTGGTGTAGCTTTTTTATTTGATACGGTGTAAAGTGTAAGGTTGTTTGTCCATAAGGATCGTTTATAAAAAGGTACACTGTTATTTAGAAAGGGAGTAGGTAGACACTTTTCTGAGTCCAAACTGGCAAAAGCCACTTTCTCGTCATGTAGGGACATTTCCTTATCTTTTTTTTTTCTCTAGATAAGATGTTTCAGCAAGGGTAAGGTATGCCTCACGTTGCTCGGTAATTTCCATATTAGGATTAGGCTGTTGCAGCTGCAATTTAAATTTATCGCACTTTTCGCAAGTGTCGTTATAAAGGCATTTAAATGATAAATTAAAATTTTCAACAAAAATTTTTCGATAGGCCGACTCTTTTATTGTTGAGATAACTCCTTGCTCAATGCAGTAGTCTTGGAACAGCCTAAACATTTTTGAAATGGAAAGGTCACTCGAAGGATACTTTTTACTGGTTCTCTCTCGTGAATAGTAGCTTTCCACTGCTGGGAACATTGATATATGAGCCATAACTCTCTCTTTCTCTAAGTTGCATATTTTGGGCTGCTTTCCATGTCTTCCTCTCTTATCAGGGGGGCACATATTAGTTCCTGTTTCTCTTTTTTTACAATTATCATTCTAATTTTCATTAGACTTATATCAAGAGTATTCAAGAACATCTTCGGACATACCTCAACTCCTGCAGTTGGCGAAGGAAATAAGACATATTTTCTAGAAAATTTTCTTCTGCTACTTTCTCCGTGCGAACGCAATTCTTTCTGTTTATTTTTTGTGTTCTGTAACACTGGAACTCAGAAACTGGTTCTGGGCATCTACTGGTAGTTGATAAAATTCCTTGAAAATACGGTTTCTACTTTGTTCAGTAATCAGCTCTTTACATTTTTTTCTGCAATTGCATGGTGGTTTTAGAGACTTTGCTTTTATAGTTTTACCTAATGTTGTAACGTATTCTCTTTGCCTCTAGCCTTTGCAACTTTTCTCACATTTCTTTTCCAATCTTTTGCATTATTCTTCCTTTTTCTTGATGTCAGGTTTTATTCTGGTCGTTTTGCAAATTCAACTGCTTCTCTAGGCAAACTTGGAGAAGCGTGATCCTCAGATTGAGAATAGTCAGAATCGGACTTGCCTTCGGGGATGTACTCATCAGAGCTCCCGTCTGATAAATCTAAAAAATAGTTTAAACATAAATGAGTTAACTGCACAAATTTGAATAGCTTTCTACAAATGAAATAATGCAGTGGGCATTATTTTTGTCTGATGAATCAGAGACCTCATTATGAAGCTGGAGCAAATAATTTGAGGGGCCAGGTGTAGGGTTTTTATAGTCTATATTCAGCGGCACAACATCGGTAACTGGTTGTAACTCAGTTAAAACTTTTGGTTCCTTCATCATTTCATCGCACTTAATGAATTTTCCTGCAAACATGAAAAGTTGTGACAGGCCTGTTCAACTGAGCATGTGCTCAATAATTTTATCTACCGAATTTATCAGATAATAAGCCCAATACTATTTTGGTACAGAACAAACCTTTTTTGTTTAAGGAAGGAATCCAAGTCTTTCTCATGAAGGGGGCCAGAATTAATTTGCATAGGGTCAGAGTTCTTTTCTCTGCACAGCAATGCATTATCCGTTAGTGACTGAAACTCAGCAAACAATTGCTGTCCTAAGTATCCAGTTGAATTTGAGCTTTTCTGATCTGCAAAAGTAATATTTATAATAAAACGTAATCTAACTAAAAAGTAAATAATAGTAAAACATAATGTTTAATGAAAACAGCAAGCCAACTAAGTATAATTGAAAAATAATTAGGAAGATAACCATTTCTACTCACCATTCTTTGGATTTGTACACAAAAGTACAACTTGTTTTCCACGTTTCATGTTTACACAAAACAAAACACAAATTACCTGCTTAGCAAACAAATTTAAAATAAATCGCAATAACGTAAAAGATAAACTTTAAACAAGTATTTAAAACAAGTTTCGTTTTTCCATAAAAATTAAAAACAACAAACTGAATTGAATGACAAACAATATGAATGGTTCATCACGAATGGAATGTCCAATGTCAGCTGATTGACAAACAGTTTTGCCAATCTGACAACCAAAGTCGACATTGGTTGTTATTGCACAAAGATAAACCACTCTAAATCGAAACTAAAGAAACCAATGTACACTCTGGCTTGACATTGGTTGTTCTTGCACTAAATTGCGATAAAAGTAAATAACCAAAGTATACGTTGGATGTTATAGCATTAAAAATATTTCTAGATAATAATGACATTGGTCTATCAGTTATACTCTACCTCTGAAATGGCACTAGTTGAGACATTGGTTGTTCGTGCACAATATAAAGGACACCGTATTGCACCCGTTGCGATGAAAAACCGAAAATCTCAATTTTTGGTATTGGTTGTTTTAGCACCAAGGTACAGATTTGTACTACTAGCTCTGTCCCATAGTGTTTTAGCATAAATTTTTCATCTGTGCTGTTTCTAACGTCCTTTTTATCCTCTCTGTATCAGGTAGTGTTTCTGCCGCGTATGTCATGTTTGGTCTGATGACTGTTTTGTAAATTCTGCCTTTCATTTCTTCCTTCGAGCTTCAATTTACATCTCAGTAATATGCTGTTATAACCATGCATTTTGTCTTTTTCTTGGGGAAATTAACATGTTAAATTTTCTGCCGGCGGTTATATTAAATTGGTGCAGCATAGGTACGTTGTAAATCGTCTTCACTTTGAGAGAGTAGTATTACGTCGTCTGCATAGCAGATTATTTTAAGTTGTCTTTCTCCCATTTGGTATCCTTGCCAGCTTTAATAGGGTAAGTTAGTTCTTCTTCTACTTTTACTTTTATTGTGTTGTTTTGGTAGATATTTTCGATCGTTTTAATTATTTCTAAAGGTATCTCTCGCGTATAATAAATGGATAACGTCCTTTAATTTGACCCGGCCAAATGTTTTCTTAAGCTCCATGAAACATAGATATGCCGGTTTTATGTATTCTAATGATTTCTCTTGCTCTTGCCTCATTATAAATATAGCATCAGTGAATGATCTTCCCAACCTACAACTTCATTGTTTTTTTTGCTAGTTTTCTTCTTCAAGTGCCATCTCCGCGGCAGAGGTCGGCAATCATCATGGATGGTCTCAAAAGTTCATTTGATGTACATCCGTACCACTCTCTCAGGTTGCGCAGCCATGACATTCTACGGCTCCCTAGGCTTCTCTTTCCTTGGATGTTTCCCTGCATAATCAGTTGGAGCAAGGTGTATTTCTCTCCACGTGTAATATGTCCGAGATATTCCAATTTTCTTGTTTGAATTATATTTAAAATTTCTATTTCTTTATTTATCCTTCTCAGAACCTCTTTGTTTGTGATGTGTTCTGTCCACGATATTTCTTCTATACACCCACAGCTCGAATGATTCCAGTTTTTTCATTGATGTCGCATTCAAAGTCCAAGATTCCAGTCCATAAAATAAAGTCGAAAAAACATAGCACCTCGCCAACCTAACTCTTAGTTCCAATTTTAAATCCCTTGTACATAGCACTTTTCTCATTTTGTTGAAATTTGCTCTAGCCTTTTCTATTCTGATTTTTATCTCCTGAGTATAATCATTTGTGGAGTTAATCATTGTTCCCAGATACGCATATTTGTCCACTTGTTCGACTTTGGTTCCGATTATTGGAAGATTCTCGTTATTTCTTTGAGTTTTCGATATTCTCATAAATGTCGTCTTCTTGACATTCATTGTTAGACCATACTCTTTTCCATGCTCCGCTATTCTGGTCACCAGTCTCTGAAGATCTTCAATATTTTCGGCTAAGATCACAGTATCGTCCGCATATCTAATGTTGTTAATGGGAACTCCATTTACCTTTATTCCAGCTGTTTCACCCTCAAGAGCGTTTTTCAGGATATCTTCGGAATAGGCATTAAAAAGAATTGGCGACAAGACGCATCCCTGTCTCACTCCACATCTTATTTCAATTTCTTCTGACAGCTGTTCGTTAACACGTACTTTTGCTCGCTGTTTGTAGTATAAATTTGATATAATCCTGAGGTCGTTGTAGTTAATCTTCTTTGATTTCAGGACATTCATTAATTGTTTATGTCGTACTTTATCGAATGCTTTATTACAGTCAATAAAACATACGTATATATCTTGATTGACGTCCAGGCATCTTTGTATCAGTATATTAAGTGAAAAAAGAGCTTCATGCTTTCTGCTAGTACTATAATCTTATTAAGTTTATTTGTTATCACTTTGGTTTTTAATTTTAGTGTTGCGTTTAATAAATTAATTCCTCTGCAATTTTCCGAGTCCTATTTGTTTCCTTTTTTGAAGAGAGGTATTAGGATACTTGATAAACATTATTGAGGAGTTTTATTATTTTTTTGATTAGTTTTAGTAGTTGTTTGGCGAGATATGGTCCTTTGTACTTTAGGAGTTCGTTTGGTATTCTGTCCTCTCCTGGTGGTCTTCTGTTTTTTAATTTTCTTAATGCTACCTTTATCTCTTCCACCTCAATCTGTATTTCTTCGTTTGGCGTCACCTCTGGTGTTGTTGGTTCATTATCGTCAACTTTAGCAAATAGGGATCGAAAGTATTCTGCCCATGTTTCTTTCTGCAAGTGTTTCGTTTTATTAGTTTGTTCATATCTTTTCTTTGTCATTTGATCATTTTCCATGTTTCTTTTTGTTGTAATGACCTGGAACCCATAACAGTTTGAGCCTGTTATGCACCGCTAGTTCCTCCAGTTTTTCTCGGTATTCCCACACTAGTCAAAAGTTCACATAATAATTTTTCTTACACAATTCAAGATTGCATAAATTTCTGCCTGGAACAGAAAACACAGAGGTAACGTATGGTCCTAAAGTTTTGGGAAAAATTCCAAAAGCATATAACTCTGATCACAATAATCTTATATTTTTATTAAATTATTCAACAATTTAACTTAACTATCCTTATTATAAATCAAAATTCAAATGACAGACAAGAGACCATTATTTTCGATTTGCCTAATAATTCCCCTGACACGTTGCATCATCCTTTGGACGACCTCGGCGTCAATTTCTCTAATTGTTGTATATATGCGGCGTCTTAAATATTCCTGATTTTGTGCTTCCCATCCGCTATTATAGACTTTCCGACTTAATATTGCCCAGAACTCTTCAATTGGACGAGCCTGAGTTAGGTTGGGGGGATTGTCTGCTTTCGCTACAAAGGTAATGTTGTTAGTTTCGTACCAGTCCCTTGTTATCCTCGCGTAATGACATGAAGCAAGATCTGGCCAAAAGACTATTTGATCATTTGCATGATGTGTGTTCACAAACTGAAGCAATTTAGAGAGACATCTTTGAATATAAATATTTGCGTTTAAGGCTTCGCCTCGAACAACACCAATGTAGGGCTGTGAGATAAAGCCAGCCTCAGAAATTGCACACCATACCAAAATTTTGTCCTCAAATTTTTTCTTACTTTTGAATTTTATTTCATCAGGTACATTTTCGTAATCGTTCGTGTAAAACCCATCGTTACCCTTCATCTCAGAGTTGGACAAAGTAAAATATTTTTCATCGTCCATCTTGTTGACGATCAACTTGTTGACGAAATGCACCCGCCTTAACGCGCGGCAACATCTCGGAATTCTCTCTAATCGATCCTCTGTGTATTTTGGAGCTTTCCTTCCTTTCCGGTAGATAATATTGTTACTCGATAGGGTCCTGTATACTGTAGTCTTTCCAACATGAAATCTTTTGGCCAGTTTTCGCTGTGAGACCCCAATTTTGTTCTTAGCTGCTTCAATCAGTCTTGCCTCTCTTATATGGTTCAAAATCCGCGGTCCGTAACTTTTACGCAAGTTAACACATGGTATCCCTTCTTCACATTCTCTGATTGTGCGATAAATTGTCGATTTGCTTATGTTTTGATCTCGATAAATATTAACAATATCTCGTTTCGACATTCGCCCAACCATATTATAAACACCTAGACGAATATCAATTTTATAAGACATTTTGCAGAGCACAAACCAAAATATTCTGCTTTGTTTATTAAATGTCAATAACTGATAACATTTCAATTCCATTGCCTTCTTTGTTAAATGCATTTTGCTTCTCAATCAGACCAGGTGAAATTTTTCCCAAAACTTTAGGACCATACGTTATATTCTCTTACTTGAATAGAAATGTTTATATTTTTACCACTACTACCACTCGACCCTTCTGCCATTTTAGATCTGTCTGTGTACCAGGTATAACCCTGCAGTCTGAGGGACGTGTTTCCTCTGTTTCATCCCTTTCGTGGCTACATGACCTCTTAGAAATGTAGTTTTGGCCAATATCTGGGCACCATATGGTAAAAAGACTATTCAGTATCATCTATTCAGTATTCTTGAAGACAATTTAAAAAACTACTGAATGCGCCATGAAATTTAATAAAGATACAAAACTCTATTCAATACTTTTATAGCTATTCTACAGTGTGTTGTTTATTAAAAGTGCAATGCGTATGATGAAAATTTCACCACTACGCTTGATTGACCAACTCTTTGTTTTTATCTCTGACATTGAAACATTTTGCTAAATCATACAATACAAATTTTACGATTAATTTAATAACAATACCGCACTACGACATTTCTACATTTTTCAACCTTGATAGAAATCTAAATAGCGATTTTTCCTATTTTTATTATATAAAATAATTTATTCAGCGATGTCATATCAAAATAGTATACAACTGCATAGTAATTTTGTATGAATTTGGTGCATGTTCTATAGTAATATAGATATAATTTTGGTGGGATTACGCAATATATATTTAACAATGAAATGTAAGTACCTATATTGTATTTAAGTAGTTTTTTGTATAAGGCATTGCTCAATATTCCTGTCGACATCCATCGTTTAAACACGTACTGAAGATTTGTATCTGCTTTGGAGATGATCCTTGTTACGGACCCATATGTCAGCACTGGTGAAATAAAAGTAATTAAAAGATAATATCGAAAAGAAGTCTCCTGACTTCTTATTGCTTTGTATAGAGGTAGCTGCTATGATAGTCAGGCGTTTTATTCTTAGGCTTGTTTCGTCTATTTTTAGACACAGGTCTCTCCCAACTCCTTCCGTCGATCTCTATGCTGGGCAACATACTTCCAATGTGTTCCGGCTATTGTTTTTATGTCATATATCCATCTTATCTGCGAGATTAGAGGGAGTTTATTTATTTAACTACATGACAAATACAAATATTGTTTGTAGTCAAAAAAAAATACATTGTATATAAAAAAAGAATATAAAACGTAACTTAAATATATACAAACGAGAACACATATTAAACAGAAAAAGATTTATGGCAAAGTCACGATAAGCAGTTCAGTGAATGGTCTACAATGAGTCATATATTCTTCTAAGCAGTAAAAACAATGTTTTAGAAGATATTTTTATATAACTTTTTGAAAACTATTACAGCTTAGCTGTTTATTACTTTTCGGTAAAATATTGTATTAGTTATAATTAAGGCAATTTTTATCTGAAGGACAATCTACAGCGATTTGTTCATAGGTAGTGACAGTTTCGCGTATTGTGAACGTGGACATTAGACTGCTTTATTAAATGGGCACGTTTTCTGTGAATTTCAGTTAGAACTTGAAATATCAACAATAGGTAACGTCATAATTTTGAATTTGATAAAGAAAGGTGGACAGTGTTCTAGATACCTAACCCCTGCTAAAATCCTGATAGCTTTATTTTGTAATCTTAAAATTTGAAGTGCATTTGTTGAATTGTCCCATATGATTGCTATATAATTTAGGTGAGAGTAGAATAAAGAAAAATGTGTCATTTTTAATGTTTCAAAGAAGAGAACCCTTGCTAGTTGGCGAATGACAAATAATAAACTTGATAGCTTTTTCTTAAGTTGTGAGATATGAGCCGATATGTGAGATTATTGCGTAAATTACTTGCAGACATAACCAGATTTTGCGTTTGATCAGAGTTAAGTTTTAGTTTGTTTGCAGCAAACCATGTGCTAGATTAATAGAAACTTCCTCATGAGACATTTTTAAATCATCGACTTTTTTCGTGATACAACGTATGTCGAATTGTACGTCGAATTGTGTGTCGAACTGCTGTAATAATTTAGGGTGGCTACTGTAATAATTTAGGATTGATGCTGTAAATATAAATCTAATAAACCCCTCTAATAAATTGTCACCACTCTAATAAAGGCTGTTCCATTGTAGAAGACGTCTGTCTCAATATCCTTATCAATGCATCTACAATTCTTAGGGGATACTTATCCCTGCGAGCGGGGCAAGGCTTACTGGTTCCACTAGTCTGGACTGACTGGTTCCGCCCTCGCGGATTTACAAGAGGGTAGGGAGATTTTTGGAAGGAAGGGGATTAAGGACTTCTCGGTCTCAGGTCCTGCAAAGAGTGAGAGGCTATGGGCTTACGTTAGAAGCCGGAGCACTGCATAAGCGGAAATGTGTATCTCTTCTAGTCTCTACCTGTAACGGCCGGGAATAACAAAAAAAACAAATTTCGAGTTTACAATGTATTAAATAGACTCTACAAAATATCAGTTATGACCAATAATGTTCGATCAGGCGCGAAGGGAGACGAGAAGAGACAAAGGAAGGAATTAAAGGGCGGACGATTCCGTATCATTAGATATACCTTGGGTTAGTATATAGATCTTAGTTACCTTCGCGTATTTAGGCTCTAGCTAGTGAATACGCCTCCAGTCCTACAGGGATTCGAGATCCGTCAGTTTTTTGAGAAGTCAAAACAGCGCGCTGTCGCGAACCTTCGAATCTCCAGATACCGGCATCTATACGTCACACTATCCCGTCGAGTTTAATAGCGCGCTCACTGGCTGCGTATCGTCCGATCTCCGCACTTCTTGCGTGGGGCGCTCTAGAGTGCCAACTTCCCACTAGTCCGCTGGCCCACTTGTTCGCTTTTTTATCAGCCCGTATTCTCAATTTTCAGTCGTAGTACCAAGGTCGCGTTATTGTTTTTTTTTGCTGACTGGGTCCCCGTGTTATTTTTCAGCGGATGTCTATGTTTTTTGAAACGTGATTTAAACAACCGTGGTGGCCTGATATTTGAGACTCGTGTAATACATTTAAACTGGGTCGAGTTTTCAATCTTTGTTTAATGTAAAATGTTTACATTAATATGTTACCTACTAGCTATGAATTTATTTGTTCTTTAATCAATTTAGAATATGTAATAATTACTTAAATAATTATTACTCTTTACTAGGCTAATTATCCCTTAATTTTTCCTTCTTTATTTCCTTGCTATGTTTACATTACACTGCGAATTGTATGGATTTGTACGGAGATATGAATTTAGGCAAATCGTTCACATAAATAATAAACAAAATGGGTCTTAAGACCGAACATTGTGGGACTCCATGTTTTACGGATAGAAAATCGGAGAGGTGACCTTTAGACTCTACCGCCTGGTGTCTACCACATAGATAAGAAGTTATAAGAGCTTAAGAGGGATAACTCTGATTCCATAGTAATTTGTCGTATGAAACGCAGTCAAAAGCCTTAGACAAGTCGCAAAGAGAAATTGCTATGCGATTGCCGCGTTCAAGCCCCTCAATCACCTCGCCCACATTAAATACCGCTTTCGTAGTAAAGCGAGCACTTCTGAATGCTTATGGGTCTGTAATTGTTAGTTTTTGAGGAATCACCTTTTTTGTAGATAGGTAGTACTTTTGAGTATTTAAGTACTTCTGGAACTACTCCAGTTGATAGAATTAAATTAATAAGATGAATGAAAGGCGTTAAAAATATTTTTAAGTTTCTTTTAAAATTTTGGTATTAATTTCGTGAACGTCCCTACAATTAGAATTACTAAAAGACTTAGAGTTAAAAAGAGTTAGACTGGTAACTTTTTGTAAACTGCAAACGTTTTGTTGTTTTGATAGCCTGATTGGTTTTTTTAATTATATACCTTTTTATAAAGGATTTTAATAATTGTTTTTAAAAACAAATGTTAATATTTACCCTCCCATATTCCGCTATATTTTTTTATTGAAAAGGCTACTACAACCTAACATAACCTAACGTTCTACTAATAAGGTGTATTAGACTTATAAGTTATACCATGCGGTCCATATGTATGGAATAAATTCATTTTTAGCGTTATTATGTACTATGTAAAAAAAACCTAACACAGGTCGATTTTTATTCTTAAATTGACAATTTTCAGTATAAAAATATTATCCCCCTCCAGCACCCCCTTTGAATTAAAAGCACCCCCTCGAAAATTTTAAATACCAAATTGGGTCATGTGGCACCTTGTTAGAAAAGAATTCTAGTCATCTGTTCAGCAATATAAAGTTTTTTAAGTTTGTGCAATCATAACTGATAAAATTGATTTTTAATATTAAATTAAATGTTTAACTTGACTACCATTATTCACTTCTTGAAAATAACCGAGGTGATTTTGGAATTTTCGTACAACATTTTGTATGATCTCGGGAGTTATTTTGTTACTTTCTTCCGTTATCCTATCTTTTAAATCAGCAATATTGTTTGGTCTATTAAACCATACTTTAGAAAAAATCAGGTATTTTCGTATCTGTTCTGCTAAACATTAGGGAAAAATCTTTGAAGATAATAAAATATTAGTCAAAAAGCCAAATAAACAATTGATATGAATCTAGTATGCTGCAGTGATTTAGGTACCTATTTAAAGTTACTAAAAGACGTCAGTATAATATTTGTGCACGTATTAAATTTAATTGTGGCTCATTTGTCCGAGGCTCAAAGAATAGACATTTTAATTATGATTGGTTTTTGTAATAAAACAAGAACTCAAAAGAAAGTTTGTGAAATGTTTAATAATAAATACCTAGGTCAACAAATTTTGCAGTCTATAGTTAGCAAAATTTAAAAAAATTTCGTTATACTGGACATAAAAATATTAAAAAACCAGGTAGAAATGTTAAATTTACTGACGAAAAAACAGTTAGATGTACTTCTAGAGATTGAGAAAAATCCGCATAAGACAACTCGAGAACTTACCGCCATCGACGATGTAAGTAAATCATCTACTTTGAGAGTTTAGCATAAAGAAAAATACCACCCTTACAAAGTTCAGTTCATTTAAACGGAACGGTTAACAAACAGAACTGTAGATATTGGAGCAAAGAAAATCTTCACTGGGTGTGTGAGACTTACACGAAATATCCTAAAAAAGTTAAGGTTTAGGCTGTTATCATTAACAATAAAATTATTGGTCCTTATTTTTTTGAGGGCACAGTTGATAGTGAGGTTTATCTAGATTTTTTAATTAACTTTTTGTGTCTACATTACGAAGATTTTTTCCTGATGTTAATCATTCAGATGAGATAGATCGATCTATTTACTACCAACAAGACGGGGTCCACCGCTTTTTGCAAGTATATTTAGAAATTATTTAAACGAGGTTTTTCCCAATAGGTGGATTGGAAGACGTGGAACCATCGAAAGGCCGGCTAGATCCCCCGATTAGACTCCTCTCGATTACTTCGTATGAAGTTATTTAAAATCTAAAGTATATTTTAATAGACCAAACAGTATTACTGATTTAAAAGTTGGTATAACGGAAGAAATTAACAAAATAACCGCCGAGGTCGTACAAAAAGTTGTACGATAATTACAAAATCGCCTCGGTTATTGTCCAAAAGTGAATGGTGGTCAGTTTGAACATTTAATTTAATTGTAAAGAACATTGAAAAATACATTCTAAATATAATGTAACATTATTATCTTCATTCAACCTAAAGTTTTGTGATAGAGATATTATCAAAATTTTACATCGTAAAAATTAATTTTCTCAGTTATGATTGCATCAAACTTTAAGAAACTTTATACTGCTGAACAGAGGACAAAAATCACATTCTAAAAAGGTGCCATACGACCCCCTTTGTTATTTAAAATGTCCAAGGCGGTGCTTATAATTCAAATGGAGGTGATGGAGGGGTAGAATATTTTTATACTGTAAATTGTCAATTTAAGAATAAAAATCAACCTGTTTCAGGTTTTTCTCACATAGTACATAATAACGCTAAAAATGAATTTATTCCATACATATGGACCGCATGGTATATTAGAACACTTACGCCCAGTCATAGTGTGTATAAGTGTGTACCTATAAAAGAAAATCTACATATCTTTACATGGTTTATTTGGAGTTAGTTCAAACAATGCTAAGTTAAGGTTAAAAGATAACAAATAATAAATATATACACTTCATTAAAATAAATTGGGAAATAACAAATATACCGGTGATTAAAGCAGCGAGAATTCCGTATTGCATGACTTTCTATAAAACGAGAAGTATGCAAGGGAAATCCCGAACAGTAAGGTAAAGGCCAAGAGTTTACGATCAAAATATGCTTATAAATAATAAATATTTTCATTGGTTATATTATATAAATTGACTCGCATATATATATATATATATATATATATATATATATATATATATATATATATATATATATATCTAAAATAAAACTGTCGGAAACAGATCTCACAGAACATGTGACTTATCTTTAAAACTTGTAACATAAAATTTCGATTTTGAGCTTTGGTAATAGTCCAGTCGTCAGAGAATTGACCCCTAAAAATCATACGAACAAGCTGAATTTTGCAGAGAATATTAATATTGGGGCCCCAAAAAAAAACGAAAAAAAGTTTACCACTTTTACCTCCGGGCTTCCCGCTAAAGTCCCTCTCATAGGAGGGTAAAAATGTAAAAAAACGATTTACCAAGGATCTGTACGCCGTAGAAACAAATGTTTCAAATAAAAAATGTAGCTGAGATAATTTTAAACAAAAATGTTTATTAGCACTTTTTGTGTAGAATGAACCGTTCTCTCAGAAACAACGCTTGAAGTGACCGTCGATTTTGAATGTCAGTTACGTGCGCGAAATCAATGTTCAATAAAATTTGTATCAGCTCGACGATAAAAATTCGATATCTTTTGATTTAAGTCTTGATTTGCATGTTTTGATCCTATCGACAAAAATCAAGATGCGCTTTAAAGGTCAATAGTGCAGCTTTTTTATGCAGTTTTTGTATTTCGCCGCGAATAAACTCAGTTTTTATAAAGCTGTCAAATAAATAAACGTGGTGCGATTTTTGCCATTTTTTTGCGATTCTCGTGAGATCAATAAAATTGATCACTTTGATTAACCAGTTGTGGTAAAATTTTCATTTTTAAAGCTCAATCTTTAGAACATATGACATGAAATGTCAATTTTCGTTTGTAGCAACAAAGATGAAGCATTTGAAGTATGAATAAAAAAAAACAGAATTTCATGCTTTACATTTCAAACAATCTCACCTCACGGGAAATGCCTCCAAGAAGACGGTTTTGGGTGTAGTTTATAGCAGACGTTTGGTTGTTTTGAAAAACATACTAGTTTAATTGAACAAAGAGTTTTAAACATTTTAGATTATTTGGTATGTGAATGTTGTAACGAATTATTTTGCCTACCACATAGGGTATTATTATGGGGGTTGAAAATTGGGGATAAAAATTACGGGGCTAGAAGTAGGGCAAGCAAAATAAACGAAAGTGTTGCGAACGGCGCTCAGGGTTTATTTGGAGAAACTGGGTCGTGGATAAGTGAATGAAATAATGGGATTGGATTGGTACTTACATGAATCTCCTAGACAAATGGGCAAACAACACAAGAAAAAGGATCTCTAGCTATTTAAAATGAACGCCGCTTCGAGGAAACTTCCTGCTGGATGAAAGAGAAGGTTATTTCGTCCTAAAAAACACAAAAGAGAGGTTAGGAACTTTTTTTTAATAAATAAACAAAATGGTTCAGGGAAAAAAATTAAACATTTATTACTGTCTCACCACAAACAGTTACAAAGTGAATAGTACAAAAATACTATGTTAATAGTCACAAAGGTAATACAAAAATAACAAAGAGAAACACTTACTATGTTCTATCCGTTTACAACATCCGTTTACAAGTTGGAGATACTACAAAACTTACAAATGTTACTGGGCTATAATTTGTAGCAGAAATAAATCATTACAAATAAAAAATTATCTGTTTAAGTGAAACTGTGCATAGAAGTTAACCTTTTTCTAAAAAAAAACAAAACAAAATCTCAAATATGATAGATATTTATCAGATGTCAAAAATAATAAAGCTAGCTGTCATATGCCAAAACTAAATCTTAAAACGTAGAACAATTAAAATGACAGATAAGCCACGCCCTAAGACATGTAATTTTAATTATTACAATATCTTTACAAATTCGTATGAAAGCAATTAATAATGAAAATGTTTCTTTTTCTTTTACAAATTAACACAAAAGAGTTACCTGGATTTACTAAAGTTTCTTTACTTTAAATTGCTAAGGTTTGAACTTGAGATTCACTGCCACGCAAAAAACTGCATCTATAGTCTGGAACGACGACCAGGGATAAACAAAATGAGGATGGAAGCCAACACTGGAACGCAAACTTTGGAAACTTTTTTTTTTCGTCTTTATAAAGGGGGGGTCTGGAATCTTCAAAAGACATTTCAGTCCAGGACGCCGCCTGACTAACTTTAGTGCAGGATTCGTTCTTCGTATTCCCGGCGATAGTTCTCGAGGTACTTTAAAATGCCCTCTCGTCGACGAGTCTACGCCGACCGCCTACCTGCTAAACCTGACCCTCCTTTGTCATCCAGCGATCCGGAAGCGGAATAGCCGCTGTAAGTCCGGCATCACTTCCGAAGCACTACCTTTATTACACATACACATACAAATCCATTCAAACCCAATGCCTCGATAAGTTCATCCATGGTAAAGGGTACAGCCCGCTCAGCTCCTTCATCCCTCCATACACAATGACATCTACCGTCCGGAAAGAGCTCTCTTGTTACCTCAAGCTTCTTGTTCATAGGCATTACGTAAGGAGAATACGCATGGAACTTCTTCATGACGATCTTGTATCCCTGACCCCAGATGTCCTCATCCAGCTTTTCAAACAAATCTTTCCAGTGCCTTCTTTTTTCTGTAAGGATTTTCCTGTACAGTTCCCTCTTTCTTGCGCGGTACTCTTCCTCGATATCCTCGATGACCTCAGGGTTGATTCCTACTCTACCTCTTGCTCTTGTTAACCTTCTTCTCATTGCTATACATACATTTCTTAGTGCCTCGATGTCCACATTCCACCAATATGGCATCCTGTTGACATCTTGGCGACCAATCTTGCTTCCTTCCATCGCTTCTTTAATGACTCTCTCCTGGATTTGGAAACTGGGCTTCTTAAAAAAATGGAACAGGTACAACTGAATACAATGGGAACATGTGGTTATCCATCAAAGTTGTTGTTTTACAAATATCTCATATGAGAGACGTCTTACAACAAAAAACAGTGATTACTCGTTCAGAATTGACACATTATGTTGAGTAAAAATCACTTTTTTCGCAAATTTGCTGATTTTTTCCGACTAAACTAAACACGTCTCTTCTAATTGACCAAATCTTCAAACCTCTATAACTACACAAACTGCACAATTAACTGCCACCAAACTACTTATTTTTCTTAAAAAATTGCGAAAATCGAAAAAACTACGAATTTAGTTTCAAATTCGTAGTTTTTTGAAAAACTACGAATATATAACCTAAACTCCTATAAAACTAAACATGCCTTTAACAGCGGCCGGCCTTACCGAGAGTGTCGCAATTATCTTTCCGGCAAAACCTTCTCAGCGATCTAAATGGATGTTTATTTGAAACGCAATATCGAGCGGCTTTCGATCAAAGAATACCGAGGAAATACACATCTGTGAAATATAAACAAACTTTAAAATGGTTTATTATCGACTCGGCGACGCCAAGAGGAATTGAAAGAATATTTCTGTGTTTTAACTTGTACGAAAGGAAATAGAAATACACTGAGATTATTCTTCGGTTTTTTTAATATATATATACGAGGGGATTTCAATATATACCAAGGAATTTAAAAATGCTACAATGTATAAATCCAGCGTTTTTTTAGAATATTTCAAATGCCTCACATTTGTTGCCAAAACTCAAAACTAAAATTTTATGCTATAGGTTTTGAAGGTTAGGCTCTATAGATTGTCTCAAAGTGACTAGTCTGTACAGGGTAAATGCACAACATCGATGCCATACTTCTTTGCAAACTTGTATTAAAAAAAGGTCACTTCTTACTACTTAGCCTAATCCATCTTTTGTGTTGAGGGTAGCTTAAGTACTAATGCCCACTAACGACCCTGCCTCGCTTCCTTCTGTCAGTGGTTCTCAAACATCAATAATATTTGCTACAACATACTTGGGTTAAATTATAATAAAATAGAAATTAAGAAATACCTTTTATTTATGTCACACAAGCAGTTTGTTTTTAATTCTACAGTGTGTGCTAGCGATACAAACCATTTGTTTATAGATTTAAATAAAATCGAATAAAATAAAACTAAAAAATAAAGAAATATTTTATTTACGTATTGTTCTGTTCAAAATTTAAGGGAAGAAAGACTTTTAAAAACCGCACTGTATATGTTGGCAGTAACAAAACGTGGAAATATTCGAAAATTAAATTAATAAATAAGTTGAAAATAAAAGAAGTCATTGTATTTAATTTCGTGTGGAAGTAATCGTAATTGTACACCATTATATTTAGTTCTTTTTTTTGTCAATCGCTGTCACATTTAGTTTCTGCTTCACTATCACCATCATCATGATTATCGTCACTGTCATCACTATCTCCGTTATTTATATTTATAATAATTGGTTCGATATCATCCAACAAATTGTCAATTTCCCACATTTTTTTTTCTGTTACTATTACGTTGTTTACGTAGTTTTTCCATTTCTCTGGCGTAATGACCTGGTGCGCTACTGTAATTAAATTTCGCATTTCAGCTTCTTTAAAACTCGCGTTGCGTCCAGCTATATACCGTTTCACTTCACTCCAAACCATTTCGATGGGATTGAGTTCGCAGTGATAGGGTGGGAGCCTCAGAATCTTCACATTGTGCTTTTTGGCAATATCTTCTATTATGTACCTGTCATATTTTGCTTTGAAGGCCTTGACTACATCAAAACTAACTCGCATTTTAGGTAGTCTTCTTCAAAAATTAGGTCCTTTAACAGAATACCTTTTTTTAGTGTTGAACTGTTCGGAATTTGTTCTGACTTTCTGCTGTGATAGAAGGCATTGTCCATTACCACAACAGTTTCTTCTGGCAAATTTAACATTAAGTTATTTTCGAATCAATCTTCGAAGGTCGGTCCATCCATTTCCGATGATTGTGCCCGATATTTACCCATGATTCATCCAAATGCACTCTATAGTGTCCTTCTGCGCGGTATTTACGAATTGCGTGTAAATAACGATGACACCACGAGATGACTTCTGGTTTTTCAATCAAAATTGAATTTCTGCCACGTTTTATAAACACAAAATCCATATCACTCAGCAAGCGATGTAGCGTGGCCCGTGAAAAGTTTGGCAAAGTTTCTTCGACAACAGCTTATTACAACAGCTTATTACAACAGCTTACAACAGCTAATATGGTGTTTATTGTTGGTGGTATGTATGCTATATCACGAAAAAATTGATGAACTATTCTACGAATTTGGCCCCTGACACCTTCATCGTACTTGTTGTCACAATAATTACCAACCTTTCGCTTCTTGGGCATGCTCTTTGGAGATTGTAATCCAGCAGGTGATGAATATTCCTGTCGTATGCAAAACAGAGTCTTTTCGCAAACACCACTCATTTCTGACACTTTCCTAATTACACTTGATACAAAATCGTTGTTATCCTGATTAAGATAATAATTAATAATATTCATTAGTATCTGCATCTCTAAAAGTTTCAGAGCTTTTCCACGTTTCCATTAAACAATTTCCTCCAATCAGCGGTAAAAATTCGGCGTCAAATATAACAATAGCCAACAACAGAAAATAACAATAATTGCCAACAGCAAATCACAACAACAGTCACCAACAAATAATAACAATAACAAAACAGTAACAGTGCATTCAAGATGGTACAAATAATCGTAACTCGAATATGTTTACGCGCTCCGAAGAACAAATAAAGACTAATTAAGGCCCTAGATGTATCAAGCTTTTAAACATATTCTGTACAAGAATAACTCTAATTGCTTCTTAATTACTGAATAACTTAGAAGAAATTATTTGCAGTTGATATCAACCAAAATTATAAATTCCTCAAACATTATGGCAGTAATTAGCACCGCAGGGACATAAATACCATTTTAAATTTGGCAGTTAGTAGAAATTACCGGAATTATTTTAAACTTTGAAACAAATGTTTATTTAATGCACCTTTTAATATACTACTGCTACTAATAAAAGATAAAAGTTGATAAGTTACTATTAGAAACAAATAATGTATAGTATTATGTAAAATTATTAGCAAACGATATTTGTAAATTACATAAAATTGTACGTGAGAACTTGTTGAGAACTCCTGGCTTATTCCGTTTATTTTGAAAGATAGACAATAGGGAACACCATCGCCCACTGCATAAAACTGGCAACATCTTGGCGAAATTCCCATAAGGTTAGCATTGCATATCTTACCCTGTACAGACTAGTCCCTTTGAGACAAAGTATAGTAATCGAAACTTTATAGTAGCTAGTTTAAAGGGATATATTGTATTGATCTAATAAGAATCATAAAAAATGGCAAAAATCGCGCCACCGTTATTTATTTAACACCTTTATAAAATCTGAGTTTACTTGCTGCAAAATACAAAAAATGCATACGAAATCTGAACTCTTTACCTTTAAAACACATCTTGATTTTTGTCGATAGAACACTTAAATCAAAAGATATCAAATTGTTACCGTCGAGCTGATATAAATTTTATGGAACATTGATTTCGCGCAAGTAACTGACATTCAAAATCGACGGTTATTTCAAGCGTTGTTTCTGAGAGAAGCCCGAAGGTAAAAGACGTAAACTTTTTTGCATCTTTTTTGGGGCCCTGAAATTAATGTTTTCGGCAAAATTGAGCTTGTTCGTATGATTTATTATGAGGTTGAGGGGCATTTTCGTCTCTGACGACTGGAGTATAACAAATGTGAGATATTTGAAACATGCCTAAAAACGCTGAATTTAAACTGTCGCATTACATTTCGCATGAAGACAAGAAATTCGGACAACTTTAAAAAAGGCCTCGTGGTTGAAGAATGTCAGTGAATTAAAGGGATACGAAGAGACAAACAAGTGTTCAGAATAGCTCAAAACAGATAAGTGTCTAGTCGTGTCAATCGCCAACGTCAAAGAGACTCAAGACGGCACGTTAAGAAAAAGGTAAACGTCTGTTAACAAACTTATTAATAAAATAACAAATACCATTGTACTAACCCAGATATGCCCAACGTCCTACATATAGAACGCCTGAAGCAAGTCCGATCCTGTCTCATTCTTACCCAGTAACTAATTTAACATCAAAAATTGTATAAATTTGAAAATGGCCGAGTATGGTGTTTCGTTCGCAAGGTAAGCAAAATTTTTATTTTTAAAACTATATAAATAATATTTTGGGATGTGCATTTTAACGTAAAAAAAAGTATATTTAGCAATATAGGATCAACACTAATGTACAAATATTTTGTTACGATATATTTTTGAACTTCTTTTCCACAGCGTCCTACATATAGTACGTTGGACACATAACAGTACTATATACAGAACTTTATTTTTACGTAAATTACATGCTTTTATACAAAATATATCAATAATTTAGCAATATGTCATGTATATTTACACTTCCAGGGGTTTTTCTTTAAATGATGCACTGGCTATTATAAATAATCTACCTGCTAAACAGCTTAGAGCGCCTGCTGATATAAATTTTCATAAATATAATACATGGCAAAACATTTTCTCTAATACAGAAGATGACAAAGGTGGCCCATCAGTGGAAATATATGAAACGCCATTAAAGAGAACAAAAACTATAAAGAGAAAAAAGATTTATATATGGGAAATCGAAGATTTGGTGTATGATGGTGAAAAATTTATTAACGATGAAGAAGAAATACCTCTGCAAACCCCTTTAGATATGTTTTCTTTATTTTTTGATGACAAAATATTGGAACTAATAGTTGTCGAATCAAATCGATATCCAGGACAACAAAACCATTGCCTGAAAATAGAAAAACGTGAGATAAAAGCATTCATTAGAGTGTTATTACTCAGTGGATATGTGCCAATTCCGAGGCGGAGAATGTTCTGGGAAAACGAAAGAGACAGTCAAAATGTATTGGTTTCTGAAGCTTTGTCAAGGAATAAATTTGAATATATTGTGACCGCCATGGCTGTAAACAATTTATTCACAATAAGCCAATTCGCTATGGCTACAAACTTTGGGTAGGAGCAAGTAGATTAGGCTACGTAAATTGGATGGAACCTTACCAAGGTGCTACCACAAATATTAGCGAAAAGTATATTGATTATGGAGTAGGACCATCTATTGTATTGGAGTCTGAAGACGTTTTAAGAATTAGGTTAAAAAAATTTTCAACGCTACCGGTACAATACGTGAAAATCGCATACCTAATGGGCCACTAACAAACTCAAAAGAAATGAAAAAGCAAGCTCGAGGCGTTTTCAATTTCAAAAAAACAGAAAACCAGAACAGTATTGTCGTGAAGTGGCATGACAACAGCATTGTCACCCTGTGCTCAAATGCAGTAGGAGTAAACCCCCCGCATAGGGTGAAAAAGTTTTAACGAAAAGAACGGACAAATATTCAGGTAAGTTATAGTTTTTTAGATTATTATTATTAAGACATAATAAAATAGAGTACTACAACTGATCGTTCAAGGGAAAATAGACAGCAGAAGGGGTCCAGGGAGGAGAAGACACTCGTGGCTCCAAAACTTGCGGCAATGGTTCGGATTGTCATCTGCTGAACTATTCAGATCTGCCGTAAACAAAGTCAGAATAGCCATGTTGATTGCCAACGTTCGGAACGGACAAGGCACATGAAGAAGAAGAAGATTATTATTACAAACGCATTTAGTTTTTCCATAGTTTATTTTTTTTTTAAATAAAAAAAAATAAAAAAAAATAAAAATAAACTATGGAAAAACAAAAATTATGACCAATCTCGTCTCCAATGAGCTATAGAAATCGAAAAGTCGCCCATAGAACTTGTGGAAAAATATGTGTATTTAGGTCATGAAATAAGGTTAACGCGAGATAACCAAACATGTGAGCTACTCAGAAGAATAAGTCTGGGTTGGGCTGCATTCGGAAAAATGAGAGACGTATTTAAAACAAATATACCGATCCATTTAAAAAAAAAAGCTTTTAACCAGTGCGTTCTACCAGTCCTCACATACCGAGCAGAAACCCTAACTCTCACAAAAACATCAGCCGAAAAATTGAGAAGGACACAACGAAAGATGGAGAGATCAATGCTTGGAATAAACTTAAGAAATAGAATAAGAAACGAGGAAGTTCGTAGACGAACCGGAGTGGAAGACATTATCGAACATATTACAAGGCAAAAATGGAGATGGGCAGGACATGTTGCAAGAATGAAAGACGACAGTTGGACAAAAAAATTGCTTGAGTGGAGACCACGGGCTGACAAGCGAAGCCGAGGAAGACCCCCAACGCGATGGACCGACGACCTCAAAAGAATCGTGACCAATTGGATAGCAGAGGCGCATAACAGAAGTAGATGAAAAAGTCTAGAGGAGGCCTATGTTCAACAATGGACAACTCAGGGCTGATTGATGATGATGATGATTTAGTTTTTATTTTCAACAACATGCTTAGTTTCATGACGTTTTACAATATATATTTTAGGAGTGGCAGCCACATCTGGTAAATTTGTACAATACAAACATGGAAGGAGTAGGCAGATGTGACCAAAATTTGAGCCTTTATAGAAGCCTATCACTGAGCTTTTCACTGAGGGGCAAGAAATGGTATTTTCCGCTGGTGGCACACTGAAGTGATGCAGCTCTGCAAAATGCTTGGCAGTTGTATAGACAAAGAGGTGGGGACCTAGATCAGTTAAAATTCCGAAGACGAGTAGCCACTGCGCTATTAATACAAAATAAAAAAAATGAAACACATTCGAAAGGTCATAAGTCATCAACCGACGGTTTAGACATTAGGTTTGAGCATACGGATCATTTGGTAATTCCTTAAAATAAGCAAACACGCTGATTTGACACCAGATGTTCAAAATGTGACAAAGGACTCCACGTCAAATGGCTTTTGGTATACCATACAAAAAGTGTATAGTTAATCCTACATATAGGACGCCCAAAATTTTGTATATTTATCAAAAAAATAAATTTTATTTTCGTCTAATATATTTTAGTTTACCCTAAATTAAACCATTATAAGAAAAAAATAATTAAAATCACAAGTAGACATAATGGGCATATCTGGGCTAATTTGATTCCTTTTAATACTGTTGATTTAAAAAATCCAGTTAATTTTTCAACTTTTTTACAAGAAGCACTTTTTAATGAGTATTTTAATAGTTAGTTAGCCCTAAAGTAAAAAAACAAAACAAAAATAAGCTGCTACTGATAGTGAGCCTTTATTAGAATAAAGCGATAGTTTAATCAGATGTAAATATTTATTATTCACTTTTAGTATACAGTTCAAGTAAACAGTGCATAAGTATGTACATATTATCGACATAACTACCTACACTTTTGTTACGAGAAAAGTTCGATGAGTCAAAAAAAAGTTCTAGAATACGGGTAGCACATAATATTAAGACGGTTTTACTGGTTAAAACTGAAATTAACTTAATTTAAAAGCAAGACGTGGTTTTCGATATGACTAAATTTACCTGGGACGAAATATTTACGAAAATTAAGACGTATTTTGACGGTAAGTAAAGTTTTAATCGTTTTTTATATTGTTGTGTTTGGAATGTACTCGATAATTACTGCAATAGAACTATAACATTTAAAACAAGTAACCGCACTTGTATTTTATATGAAACATAAATAAAATATGCGTAAAATACAGGGTGTTTCAAAAAGGTTTGTCATAAATTACATCACACATTCCGGGGACAAAAATAAATTGATTGAATCCAACTTACCTTAGTACAAAAGTGTACACAAAAAAAGTTACAGCCCTTTGAAATTACAAAATAAAAATTGTTTGTTTGCATTATCTCCTAAACATTTTGTAATAAAAATGGACACGTTACTTTCTTGTTCTAAAAGAATTTTTCATACAAAAGAAATAACAGAATCTAAGCGCACAGAAAAATTTAAGGGAGGTGTGCAGCCCTAAATTGTTCCAAACTTTTGAGTACATTCAAATCAAATGAAATTTGTGGCATCATTAGTTTAACACATTATTTTTGAAACTTTTTGCCTCTAATCACTTTTTCGAAAAACTAGTTTTTTCCTAGTTGGACATAAAATTACAATTAGTTTCTACGGATACAATAATTACAAACAGTTCCATCAATAATAGTCAATAATTTGAAGCTATCATTTATTGTGTGAATAAGATTAATATTAAAAATGTTGATCTTACAATGGCCTACACATTTCAGGAAATGGCAGATATGCATTTAATTTAGAGTAAAATGGATCAGATTAAATTATGATTTCAATAAACTATCGGGAATATCGTAGGTGAATGTCAAGGAAATAGTGCAGCATCCGCAAGGGGTTATGCAGTAAAATACCCCAATCGAAATACACCCGATAGACAATTATTTCTGACCATTGATCGTCGTTTACGGGAAATGGGTACATTCCAACCGCAAGTTGCTGGCAATAGTGGTCGTCCAATAATGGATGCAACTGATGAAGACATTTTAGAAATCATTGAAGAAGTCCCTGGAACAAGTACAAGGGTAATAGCTGCTCAACTTAATGTTCCTCACGTAAAGGTTTGGAGGCGTTTGAAGGATCAGCTGCTTAAACCCTATCACTTAACAACGGTTCAAGAGTTTTAGGTTGAAGATTGTCCTAAAAAGATTGGAGTTTGCGATTGGTTGTTAATGGAAAACACTCGAAATGTTAATTTTATTAGAACTATTTTGTTTACCGACGAGGACCTTCAGTAGAAATGGAATAACAAACTATCATAACGAGCACATTTGGGCCGACGAAAATCCTCATCTCCAAAGGACTTTCAAACTTAATGTTTGGGCAGGAATTGTGGGTAACAATCTAATAGGCCCAGTATTTCTTTCCAATAATTTAAATGGTGATAATTATTTGCAGTTCTTGGCAAACGACTTACAAGAGTATTTGGAAGAAGTGAATATTGAAATAAGGCAAAATATGTGGTTTCTACAAGATGGCTCTCAACCGCATTACAGTAATGAAGTCCGGGAATACCTTTGCAGGCAGTATCCTGGTCGGTGGATTGGAAGGGGTCGTGACGCACCTATTTCTTGGCCACCCAGAAGTCCAGGTCTTAACCCCATGGACTTTTGCTTTTGGGGGTTTATAAAAGAGAAAGTGTATTCTGTAACAATAGAGGACGAACAACAATTGAGGGTTAGAATAATTGAAGCTGCAAATCAAGTTCGTCAGAAAAATATGATTTTTCAGCGCATTCTTTTTTCCTTATTAAAACGATACCGAATTTATATTGAAGAAAATGGGGGTCATTTTGAACATTTAGTGTAATATCATATTTATAGAGGTTATAGACATTTTTTGTACTTGCTAATTCATTTAAGCCATTTATTTAGTTGCACGTAATTTTTTAGAGGTTAATGAAAAGGGCCGCAACTCAATAAAAACTGTTTTTTGAAAAAAGTGATAGTGAGGCAAAAAAATTTTAAAAATAATGTGTTAAACTAATGATGCCACAAAACTCATTTGACTCGAACGTACTCAAAAGTTTGGGCGGATTTAGGGCTGCACACCCCCCTTAAAATTTTTCTGTGCACTTAGATTTTGTTGTTTCTTTTGTATGAAAAATGCTTTTACAACAAGAAAGTAACGTGTCCATTTTTATTACAAAATGTCAAGTAGTTTAGGAGATAATGCAAAAAAATAATTTTTATTTTCTAACTTCAAAGGGCTGTAACTTTTTTTGTGTACATTTTTGTACTAAGGTAACTTGGATTTAATCAATTTATTTTTGTCCCCGGAATGCGTTATTTAATTTATGACATACCTTTTTGAAACACCCTGTATTACAAATAGTTCTTAAATATTGATTTATTTGTATTGCTTTTTCTTTCGTCTTTTTCTATTTGTTGGGAAATTTTTTCTGTTGGTTTCTTTCGATTACTATTTTTGTAGTTTATTTTCGTTTTTTCTGCTTCTTTGATTATCTTCTATTTGACCTTCTAATCCAAAAAAATCTTTTAATGTTCATATTACAGACGTTGATTGACTGTTTGATACGTCGAGTCTCGCAACAACGCTTGTAGGGCCAACGTGGATCGAGCATCTCTTCTTCTTTTTCTTCTTCTTTTTTTATGTAGACATGACTTTGTCTGTTTTTTAATGTGCCTCTGTTTTTTATGTGATCGTGCCATTCTACTCTTCAATTTCTTAAACAGTGATTGATGTTCTCCACCTTGCATCTACGTCGAATATCCGTACTTTTAGCTCTGTCTCATAGTGTTTTACTATCAATTTCTATAAGTGTTTTCATCTCTACTGTTTCTTACATACTTTATGCTCTCTCTGTGTAAGGTCGTGTTTCTGTAGCATATGTCATTATGGGTCTGAAGACTGTTTTGTAAATTCTGCCTTTCAGTTCTTTCCCGATATTTTTATTTCTCCATGTTGTTTCATTTAGGAAACTTGCGGCTTCACCATACCAAGTCAACTAGGGCTCAATAATACGGAAAGAGTCCCACCAGAGCTCAATCCTTTTGATACCCTAGGTATCTGGGATGAGTGAATGTTCTCCTTAGAGGGAGTGTGAGTGGTATGGCTAAATCTCAAATAAGTAAATAAGTTTATTTAGAATAATTGTTTTATTAAATTTTTAATATTAATAAAATTTTCAACGTTATCGCTGAAAAAATATTGAATAAAATAAGTTTTTTTAATTTTAATACTTCATATCATCTGAATTTATAATTTCAAATGTTTATTACCTATTATCATTGTGTATATTTATCTTGAAACGTTATTGTTATTCCAAAACATAATATGTATATACTGTTTAATAATAATACGCTTGATTTGTGCGTTGCAGTATTGATTTATTTAGAAACTTTTTATTTACTTAATACCTCCTGAATGTTAAAAGTATGATTAGAGAATATCACATTTAAATTGAAATAGTTTTTGCGCATATTTATTTGTTAAATTCTTACTATATTTTAAAGATTTAAATATATATATATATATATATATATATATATATATATATATATATATATATATATATATATATATATATATATATATATATATATATTGTTATGATGTATTTTATTTGTGAATGATGAGCAATGAGTGTTTTTTAATAATATATATATATATATATATATATATAGGGTTTTATCGCGGTTCTCAAAGAATTAGTTTGTAAGCACTTTTTTAAATTATCTTTATTATATCTATTATGAAACACACATATATATCTAACATAGCCAATGTAAATTTAAAATAAACTATCTTTAAATTGAAATTCTTATGAAACTAATTAAATTCTATGGACAATGTAAAATTTAAACAAACTATCTTTAAAATTGAAATTGTTATGACACTAACTAAATTATATTAACAAAATTTTGTACCTTTCTGTCACTGAATGCCTAAATGAACTGTTTTCCACTATATAGATTCTAATCACCACTCAATGTCTTCGTTCTCAGCTTCGGTTAACCTTGTTTTTGTGTAATTACTTTTTCCAATTATCAGCTTCCACCAATTTAAAATATTTTCTTCTTAACTGCATTTATATTTATTCTTCTTTTTAATACACCAATATCCAATCACCAAATATATTATATAATTTTATTTCTACTAATCTCCAATCATAATATAATTTTTAATTTCTTCCAATCATATTTTCTTTATTATGTTTCTTCATCTTCATTGAACTTACTATATTGAACATTTCACCAACTGACTGACTGTATTCTATCTTGAACTATATTGAAAATAGGACCGACTGACTTTATACTGTAACTGTCTAACTTCTTACTAACTCTATCTAACTTTCTTACTAACTGACTGGCCATTTTGAATCCAAATCACCGAGTATTTATACCTTTTCAATCTTCCAGAACCATCTGGCAAGAAATCCTATTCGATTTGTTCCATTTCCTACATATCTGAATTTTCTGGAATAGTCTATTTCGCAAACAGGCCATCTTCCGTGATCTAGAGAATTCTTTACTCTTCTATCGAGAATCTTATCGACATTTAGGCTTTTCAGATCAGAATATAAACTTATATGTAAATTAAACACCTTAATTAATAAACTACACTACTTCAAATCCGTAACTATATGTAAACTACACATTTTAAACTATCACATAACCCTATTTCACATTCGCAAATTATTAATTTCTGTAACTGTCATTTATTCCGAGTAGGTATATTTGGTTGCCTAATCACATGGCTCACTTAAATAAATTTACAATATTATAATTATTAAAATAAAACTTTTTACACTTATTATATGCTAATTTCTTAAGAATACCCTCATATAAATAATTTTTATAAAATTCTCTAGTATATAACTTATTAAAATAACCGAATATTTTTTATATCTAACATTATCTAGTGTGTAACTTATAAATTATTTTCTTTACTTATAAATTATTTTCTTTAAAGATTTACAAATTTCAGCAAGAGCTTTGCTACGGCTTTGATGAATTGAGACGCCGAATGTATAAAAATAAACGGCGAAAGGAACACAATTCGTCAAACTTTCCGTGCATGAATTGGTATCGATAGACTGTTATAACGTTATAAGGGTTGGGATTGGACGACAAGGATATAAGAATTATCGCCAATCTGTATTGGAACCAGACAGCAACAGTACGTCTTCAAAATTTCAACGAAACAGAAGATTTCTCCATTAAAAAAGGAGTAAGGCAAGGTTGTATACTGTGTCCAATGTTGTTCAACTTATACGTAGAAAAAACCTTCGCAGAAGCAGTGGCAGACTCTAATAAGGGTATTAAAGTTAACGGCATATTTATTAATAACATCAGGTATGCCGATTATACAGCCATAGTGGCAGATAACATCGAAGATCTTTAATGCCTTTTAAATGATCTAACTCTTGCAAGTAAATCTCGGGGTTTGAAAATAAAGATCAAGAAGACAAAAACAATGATTATAAGTAGAAATGATTACCCCAACGCAAATATATATGTCTCTGGAGAAGAAATCGAACAGGTCAGGCAATTTAAATACTTGGGTTGTTTGCTGAACGAGGGTTAGGACCCCGAGAAGGAAATAAAGAGCAGAGTTGAACAAGCCAGAAATGCTTTTTTGAGGCTTCGTAAGTTTCTGACTGATTGCAAATTGGACTTCAACCTCCGATACAAGATGCTTAAGGGTTAAGTGTGGCCTGTTCTCTTGTACGGAATGGAAGCATGGACGTTAAAGGCCAGTTCCATTAACAAACTTGAAGTGTTTGAAATGTGGTGCCTGCGTCGAATGCTTAGAATATCATGGACGGACAGGGTCAGAAATGAGGAAGTACTCAGAAGAGCGGGCTTACAGGATAGGGAACTTTTTAGTTATGTAAAAACTAAAAAGACTGCATACTTGGGACACATGTTACGAGGAGAAAGATATACTTTTCAGCAACTGATACTCGAAGGGAAGATAGATGGTAGGAGAGGTCTGGGACGTAAAAAAATGTCATGGCTGCGCAATATTCGACAATGGACAGGAATCCATAGCTATAAAATGCTTTGTAATGCTGCTAAAAACAGAATTATTTAATCCTGACTATTTAACATCTCACCTGACAAGACGATGTACGGTGGACGCCTACGCAGAAATGCATGGCACCTTAAGAAGAAGAAGAACGTTATTTCTGTATGCCATACGTCTTCAGACAATCGGGAAGATACAAACTCAAACACGGAAAGCCAGGGAATGTCCTGCTATTTCCACTATTCTCGCGCGTCTGCTTGTCGGACGCCTCTGGTGGCGGGAAATTCTGGAGTGTTTTTATAAATTTTTACCTTAGCTTTTGCCTATATTTGCTAAAGTCTCTATATACGGTTTGTAAATGCCTTGGTTGGTCAAAGCTTTTATTCCTTCGATTTCTTTCGCATTAGCAAGATTCTTTCGATTTCCATTCATTGAGGGCTGTCGATTTGGTCTTGTAATCTTTCATCAATTTTCCTTTGGTGATCCGAGTTTTCTTTTATATTGTTAATATTTATTTGTTAATACATATTACTGTTGTTTTTGTGATTAAATGTATTCTTTCTAGTTTTAGACCTAGAACAATGTTTGCTCTGATTACTGCTCTGACGTCTTTAATTGTAGCAATCCTGTTGGTTAGGATGAAGTCAATTTCGTTCTTAGTGGTCCCATTTGGTGCTACCCAAGTCCATTTTCTATTCGATTTTTTCTTAAAGAATGTATTTGCAAATAGAATGTTTTGTTAGTGTGCAAACTGAAACAGTCTTTCTTTCCTTTCATTTCTCTCACCGAGTCCATGTAGATAATAAGCAATATTTCTTAAAATTGTAAACGGCAGCGAAACGGGTCGGTTTAGTCATCAACGAAAAGAAAACCAATACATGTTGCTGACTAAGGATCCTCTAGCAAATTAGGAACGGAAAACAGCCTTTGGAAGTCATATATTTGAACGTGTTGACAACTTCACAAACCTTCGCTCGCTATTGACTACTACCAACAAAACAAGCGAAGAAATTAAAAGACGAATAAGCCTTACAAATAAGGCATGCTATGGAGTACAAAAACAATTCCACTCAAGAAATAACCAAAGACACACTAAAAGTACTACTGCTAAAGCCGGTCCTCATATATGGGGCGGAAACATGGACTCTAACGCAGAAAGATGAAATATTTCTGGGAATATTCGAGCGTATACTCCACAAAATATTTGGAGCTATAAACGATCAAGGGCAGTGCCGCAAAAGATATAATTTCGAATTATACCAACTCTTTAATGAACAAAATGTCGTAAACACAGCGACGATGGACTGGACACGTATTACGAATACCTGACAATATGATTGCTAAAAAGCTAATGACAGGAACACCTATAGAAAGAAGACGCAAAGGCCGACTGCGAATTAGGTGGAAGAAGAAGCAAAGGCCGACTGCGAATTAGGTGGTTAGATTGAGTTGAGACCATCGAGTTAGAATCTATGGAGAAGCTATGAGCATATTAACGTGTGTATTAAAAACAGCGTAGGTAGGCGTGGCTAACGATGATACCAATATGGCGGTGGGATCATATGTATAGATTTTCTTACTATACGTGCGTATTAACTGAATACCTGATCTAATATTGCGATGTCCTGAGAAAAACTTCCTGCACTATATCCTTAATTTTTTTAACGTAGTGTATGTAAACAAAACCCCTCCAGAATTTCCCTCAATACACCAATGCTACAATTTTCTATTATCGCTGGAATTTACACGTCTTCATGAACAAAATTGTTGCATAATTCATGTGAACAATTCACTCGATTCTCAGTTTATTGAAATTATTCAGTTAAACAATGAGATTTTTTAAAACAAGAACATTTCCTGTGAATCCAGTTTCCGAAGGTATGTGAATGTATATTTTACTATATACTATTTGATCGATTATCTATATTGATTATACAAGGATTAACTAATGTCAAAATGTTTTATTTTTAAAAATAAGGAGTTATTTTAACTTGTAAATGTTTATTAATTGGCGCTTTGTTTTGCCAATTTGACAGGTGACTTACTTGGCCTCGATCTTGGAGGCGAATAGCCATAATTTTAGTTGAAAATTCTGTTAGTGGTGTTGGACCCTGAGGTTGATATAAAATTCTGATTTTCTTGACTGTTTATTTATTACTGTATTACTTGTTCTAGTTTCTTGATACCTATACTAAATAACACTATGTTATTCACAAACCTCAATTTACAGACGTACACCGTCATCATGATAATAATTGACTCGACAATTCTTTATGAATTTTGGACTGTTTGCTTCCTCCATCTTCTGACCTTAGAATCTTAAGGTGTTCTTCAACATCATCAATCCATCTTCTATGCAGTCGTTCTCTATCAGACGTAGACCATCAAATTTTAAACCTTTTTCCTTCCAATCCAGGTGTTTGAATACATTTTTCAATGCGAAGGTGAAAATCTTTGGTGAAGTAGTATTCGCTCCGTGCGGCTGAACAAGTATCGCCCTCTATTGGTTATTAATTATTTATGTATAAATCACGTTATCGTAGTATTTGTTAACAGTTCAAAATTTGTATATTCTTACAAACACATAAGTTGGATTTATATAATTATAAACATTCTACTAGATTATTATGTATATTTTTTAAACAATAATATAATAACAATTTATATATTTGTAGAAAGGAACCGACCCCAAAATCGTATTCTTGGGTAAATTGATGTTAAAGTTCTAATGGTAATAGAAAATTTAGTTTAGATCACAAACAGTTTAAACTTAGAACATACATAGGCTTTAAAAATGTATATGCAACACCAAACTATTAACAAATTAAAAAAATCTTTGCTAATATGAAAATTAATAACATTATGTGGGTTGGTTCTTTTATGCAAAATAAAATTTATCAGATTTTCTTTAAAGATATTTTATTGCCTACACAGAACAAAACATTATTAACCCTACAGCAGGCGCGCCGACTACCGTTTCATAACCGGGCGCGCTGTGTATTTTGTACACAAAACACATTTTAGTTTATTTTACCAAATTTAGTGCGTTTTAACAAAATGACAACCACGATTTACAAAAATAGTTTATTGTTACATAAAACATGTACCTACGGGTTACTTTACTCGATTTCTTCTGATTGGTGCCGTTCACGAAACGTCCACGTTTTCTAGAGCTTTGCACTTCTGTTCTAGTAGGTTCTTCACATGATTTATATTTCATTAGAAAACCTTGAATATCCTGAGGAAGATATCGCATTGTCGCTCTTTCTGAAAGATGTACTTTCATTAAACTCAAGCTTAAATTCTTTAGAAAAATTCGGCGATATATTTTGGGATTTGTTTTATTGGCACAAAACAACACCTGCGCGTTGATACCACCCGCCATATCCATTAGAGAAAAAAATATAATTAGTGGCCATCTTCTGGTTATTCTTTTTACAGAATATGATGCACCCATTTGGTCAATAGTATCCACACCGCCTTTTGTGGCATTATAATCTAGAATAATTTCTGGTTTTTTAGTTTTGACGTCTACGGTGGCAGTGTCATGCATCGTGGATAAAAGTATGACCGACTTACTTTTTTTTGGAACAAATGAAACCAAAGTGACATTTTTCTGGAATCCAAAGAGTGACGTTCCCACTTCTTTTTGTTTTTGGGGTAAAAATTCAAAAGGTATTTCCCTTTTGTTTTTTCTCAAAGTGCCAATTGTAGTTATTTTATTTTCCAAAAGGGAAATAGCTAAAGGATAACTAGTATACCAATTATCGGTTGTCAAATTGCGATTTGAACCTTTTATATAATCAATAAGCCTATCTACAATATCACTGGGAGAGTTTGATACAGCATAAGGCCCCTCAGGTTGCCGTCCACAATAAACCTTTAAATTTCCAACAAAGTAAGTTTGTGCATCGCCCAAAATGAACAGCTTGATACCGTATTTTGCTGGTTTATTTGGTAAATACTGGATGAAACTACAACGTCCTCTGAATCCCTCTAGTTTTTCGTCTATTGTAACAAATTCCAATATTTTTGTAATTGGTGCAAGTTTGTCATATATTTTCCGTTCATGTCTTGTGGTTTTGTCATCAAAGCGCATTGAACGTAACAAAAATAAAAATCTTTTGTAACTCATTACAGCTCTAAGAATTTCTATACCTGTTCCATCAGATGTCCAAAGTTCAAGTGCGTTAGTATGGGTAGCCTTTTTAGTGCCTAGGAGGTAAAGCACTCCCTAGGAGGTAAAGTAACGCCATTATTTCACTTTTTGAAGTATGTTTCATATCTCGTTCTCTTTTATATTGAACAGATTCTTTTTTACTATCAATGTACAAATTAGTAAATTGTACGATGTTCTCTAATATATCAGAATTTATAATTTTTTCAAAAGCTGAAAGTTCTGAGGTCACTTTTGAAGCCATTGCCTTTGGTCCTGGAAGTATTTTGATAATATTTTTCTTTTTAATTTTTGATTGCGACGACAGCGGAGTCTTACGCCATGCAGTTTTTTTATCTTTACCTTGAAAATATTCGAAAGCAGTCGTACTTACTGCAGTATTATCCTCGAAGTTACTGGCTCTCTCGTGGTCATTCTGTTCTTGTTCAGATTCAGAATTGTGGTCATCATGGTGTATTATTTCTTCATCTGTCTCAGATTCATCGGAATATTCTTCTATTTCACTAGTTTCTGTTTCTGGGTCTTCATTAAGAATTTTATATAACTTAGCCTCAGTTAAAAACTTCTTTCTAGCCCTGCAAAAATAAAAAAAAGTAACACACAAATAATATAACAATGCAACTAAATTCTTACATGATATTCTCTCAGCGTAGCCGTTATATTCCTTCTCAATTATGTTACAATATCCTGTTCAACCTAAAATAAAGTAAAACTAAAGTTAATTTGACTTTAATTTCGAATTACAACTTTTTATAAAGTAAAATAATTAATGGATAAAATACTTACACTAGAAGGCGCGCCGTGTATAATGTACACAAAGCCGTCACACTCTCGTATTTCTAAGAATTCTCACAAAACTCAGCTGCAACAAAAAATATTACTCAACTATTCTAACGACAGATCTCTACTGGACGAATAGACGCGACGATATCGCCAGATTGACGACACTTCTATTTTTAGACGACTTTTTCTATTGGACGTGTACAAAATACACGAGCGCGCCCGCTCGAGGGTTAACAATAATTAAATTTCTGACGATTCCATTTCAAAATCTGGCGTACCACTGAAGCCATCTACATCGTCTATGATTCTGTGCCGGTAATATTTGAATAAAAATGTTTGCAATCATTAGGAATCAAATTCATCACAGATTTTATGTCTACTAGTTTTGGTTTTGATATTTGTTTTCCATTGAGCCATATAGGTAGTAGATCTTTAAATATTGCCGATCGGCCCACTTGTTTTTTTCTAATATCTATTTCAGCATAATTATTGTCACTCTCAAAGTTTGTTCTTAAAAAAATGGAAAATGGTTTTTATTTATCAAGAAATATCTCACAGGTCTGCAACCAGCTAATTTTCTTATTTTCCACATCGACTTTTCTATTTATTATTTGTTTTTCCAACTCCGCAGTTCCAAAAAATTCAGTAGATAGCATTCGCGTAACTTTAAATTTGTTTTTTGTCCGATACGTTTCCATAATTTTTAATTTTCTCAATTTCCCTGTTGAGTTCTTTGTATCTTGTTAGGTTTTTGTTTTTTACCATCCGCCTCCTCTCCATAATTTGTAATATTTCGTTTGTCATCCATGGTTTTCTATGTTTACGGTTTTCTTTCTGTATACTTTGGTCTGCTACCTCCAAGACAGTATTTTTAATTTTCCCCCACATGTCTTCAATGTTTCTTTTATTGTCTTCTCGTTAATGAGAGCTAGTTGCGATAGTGGGACGATAGTTTGGAGAGATTAATTTTATCTGGAAACGTTCCGGAGAGAAGATCAAGAGGACGATCGCCAACTAGATGGTCCGACCAAATTAAGAATTCAGCTGGAAACTCATTCTGCGAAGCTCTCAGAGCAGCTGAAGATAGAGACCAATGGAAAAAAATTGTTAGCAATATTGAAAGAAATCACGGGGAAATGACAAGAGAGATAAGAGACCCTAAGCAGGTACTAGTTTCCCGGGTTTCCTGAATCACTCGCCAACACGCTCGGCAAGTGTGACGTTTTAAATATGCTAAAACCTCCCAAGTTGAAGATGTCGAGTATCAATACGAAATTACCCCAGGTGAGTAGAGTTAAACACTCAGAATCTCACACTGAACAATCAGTCAGCCTCATGGATTCTGGGGGAGGCAAATATTCGACTGAATCAAATAAGAAAAACTACCCATCATTGCTTCGTATAGCCACTTACAATATAAGAACTATAAGGACCCAAGAACACCTTGACGAACTAGAACAAGAGCTCTCAAATATCAAATGGGATATAATTGGACTGTGTGAAACTCGCTTACCAGGAGAAGTATGTACCATCTTAAAATCTGGTCACCACCTATACCAGAAAAACTCCGTAGAAAATCATCACATAGGCGGTGTAGCGTTCCTGATAAACAAACGAGCTCCCTATAAAGTAATGAAGTTCTGTGCAGTATCAAACAGAGGCATATATCTTGTCATCGCTTTGAACAGCAGATACAGCTTACAGATAATACATGGATATGCACCGACAGGAAACTCAACAGACGAGGAAGCTGAATCATTTTACGAGGATCTGACAACAGCAAGGAACCAAGAAAAATCACACTTCGTAATAATCACAGGAGATTTTAATGCAAAAATTGGATCAAAAGAAGAGGGCGACACACAATATATCGGTCGCTTTGGGCTGGACAACAGAAACGAAAGGGGTGAGATGTTGTACAACTACTTAAACAACGAAAATTTATTTTGTCTTAACACTTTCTTTAAAAAATCTAAACAACGTAAATGGACATGGATCAGCCCAGACAAGAAAACTAAGAACGAAATAGACTATATACTCTCCAATAACAAAAACACATGCACCGATTGGTTAGAGCGAATATTAAAATACAGACGAGAGTAGAATGAAACAAACTTATTAAACGAGAAGGATACCCAACCACCGATGTCCTATTTCAAAAACAAACGGAATACCAAAAAGAGCTAAGCACAAGACTAAAATCAGTAGAGACACTGAGACAAATGGATATAAACGGACTAGCCAATAAAATAAAAGTAACTGTAACAACATCGGTTAAGAAAATATGCTCAAACACGAAAACAGCCAAAACATCTAAACTTCAACCTAATACAATTAAATTACTAAAAGAAAGACGAAACAGAACAGATCGAACTTCGGACAGCTTCAAAAGTTTAAACAAAAACGTGAAGAAAGAAATTAGGAACGATCATAGAAACTATACTAACAATCTAATAAAAAATATAATACAAGATAACTGCAATATGAAAGTACTCAAAGCAAAAAACTCAAACGGCACAAGAAAAATCATAGAAATAAAAAATGAGAAAAACGTCACCGTCCGAGACAGAAAGGAAATAAGCGAGGCCATTGAAAAATTCTACACTAAATTATACTCGGCAAATACACAACCACAACAACGACGTACTGAACGAACAATAATTAACACCGGCTCAGAAGAAATACCGGACATAACCGACTATGAAATAAGAATGGCCCTAAATCAACTAAAAACGAATAAATGTCCGGGAGAGGAAAAAATTACAGTCGAAATGTTGAAAATCGGTGGAAGAAAAATAGAACAGGTATTAAATATTTTATTTAATAAAGTAATTGATGAAGGAAAGATTCCTCAAGAATGGTACAACTCCGAAGTCATTTTAATATTCAAGAAAGGAGACAAAGCAAACATCGAGAATTACCGACCAATATCCTTGCTCTCACATCTGTATAAATTACTAACTAAAATCATAACCAACCGCCTAACACATAAGCTCGATTTCTATCAACCTATTGAGCAGGCTGGATTCAGAAAACATTTTAGTACCATAGACCACTTGCACACCGTAAGAACACTGATAGAAAAATGCACCGAGTATAATGTTCCAATTCATATGGCGTTCGTCGATTTCCATAAAGCATTCGATTCCATCGAATTATGGGCAGTGCTTGAATCTCTAGAAAATGCACGTATAGATTCAAGATACACTAACATAATTAAAAACATATATGAAAATGCCACCATGCAGATAAAGCTGGACGAAAGCACAAAAACTAATCCCATAAGACTACAACGGGGAGTAAGACAAGGAGACACCATCTCTCCCAAACTATTTACCCTTGCTCTAGAAGACATTTTTAAGAAACTAGAATGGAACAATAAGGGTATCAACGTCGACGGATCATACTTAAACCACTTGCGATTCGCAGATGACATAGTTTTAATAGCCGACAATATCCAAGAACTAAATGATATGTTACAACAATTAAATGTAGTTTCAGGAGCGGTAGGCTTAAAAATGAACTACAGCAAAACAAAAATACTGAGCCGAGACCAGCAAATATAACAATACAAAATCATACCATAGAAAATGTTGAACATTATGTATATCTAGGTCATGTTATCAAACTAGGAAAACCAAATCAAGATGCTGAAATTAAAAGAAGAACACAACTGGCATGGGGCGCTTTCAGCAAATTAGCATATATCGTAAAAAACACCTCCATTCCTGTAAACTTAAAGAAAAAGGTGTATAACACATGCATACTACCAGTTTGTACTTACGGCTTGGAGACAGTAGCCCTTACCAAAAAATCTGCTAAAAAATTAGAAACAACGCAAAGAGCAATGGAACGAATCATGCTGGGCAGGTCACGTAGCCCGATATAATGACAACAGGTGGACACGGAGAATTCTAGAATGGAGACCAAGGACGACAACAAGAAGCACGGGAAGACCTCAAAAAAGATGGGTAGATGACATAAGAACAGTGGCAGGCAAACAGTGGATTAGATTGGCGCAAGATAGAGAAAGATGAAAGCAATTGGGAGAGACCTACATTCAGGAGTGGATGGAAAATGGTTGACAAAGAAGACAAGAGAGATATATAATTCCTCTACAGTTTCGATTTTGTAGATTTTCTTTATTGGCTTCTTATTTTCGATAGTTCCATATTTTTATTGGTTGTTGTATTTACCGAGCTAAGTAGTCTCACGTTGATCGTTCTGGAAGGGTGGATGCTTATGTTAGTTTTAATGTAATCTGTGGTTGATTTATGTCCGCGGGTATTTTCGAACGTTTATTCATGCTGGAGTTTGTGTGTATAAAATGTATTATTTATATAACTCATTTTAGGTGCAAAGTTGTATTAGTTATTCAATGCTCACGTTGATAACTTCTTCGTTAAATCTATTTTTATGTCATTTACAGTATCATTCCCTATCCTTGCATTGAAATCCCCAAGAACAATTATTTTGTTCCTTTTTGATATCTAGTCCAGAGTATATTGTAGTTCATAATAGAAATCGTACTTTTCTTCGTGTGTTTTGCTACTGTTTGAAGCATACACAATAATAATATTGTTTTTGTCGTTTATGATGTGGTTCCTTGTATTTCATTGAGCATAATTCTGGAATATTTATTTAATTTTTTTTTTTTTTCGAATGAAAATCCATGCAAAACGCATAAAAAAAGATTTCAGATTAAATATTCCACCTCAATAGTGTGAATTTTGGCTACTAAATATTAAAAATGGTTTAGAATCGGTTACACTAACTAATAGTCGTGTAGAAAAAAAAATTATCAAGGTGGTCCATTAAGTATATCAGTCTGAGATCGCTACATTTATGCACTACTCATCCTTAAAATTGGGAAAAACCTGTGGAAAATCTAATTAAAAAAAGATCCTCGGAAAACATGTCTAGTTACTGAAATTACGTACGAAATCCAATTAAAATTACTAACCATGTACACATTAATCGTAATCAGTGTTATTATGTCCATATTGTAAAATCCCTAATGCTTGTATTTTTTATTATATATATATATATATATATATATATATATATATATATATATATATATATATATATATGTATATATACATATATGTCATTGAATTGATTTAATTTTAAGTTTTAATTATACGCGAAAACTAGTACTGAAATATGGTAATACCAAATGGTATTCCTAAGCCATATTTTTTCTTGTCATTTTAATTTTATTTCGTCAAATAACCAAGGTGTGTGACTTTCCCCGAGACCTTTTGCTGCTGTTTTTCTGTTGTTTTTAATTTTTTTCCTATAACTATCTTGTATATCTTCTTTCTTTAATTATTTGTTGTGTAATTTCTCGTTTTAGTCTGGACTGGTATAATCTTTTCATTCCTAACTTATTTATTTCAGAATTTGATATATTTCTCTTTCCTTCTGTATTCTATAGCATATAATAAAACAGAATGAACTTTACAAATTTTATTTTTTAAAATGGTTTGTCAAAAGTTAGATGCTGCCTGTAAGGAGATTGGTTTGAACATAAATTTTCTAAAGACACAATATATGATAAAACTGATACCAAGCGAAAATACAAAAGTCTGCTGTAGGGAAATAAAGTGTTAGTTCATAAATATTAATAATGACATGAATTGGTCATAATAATGACATACGCGGCAGAAATACGACCTGACAGAGAGGACAAAAAGGATTTTAGAAACAGCAGAAATGAAAACACTTAGAAAAATTGATGGTAAGACACTATGGGACAGAGCTAGAAGTACAGATATACGACGTAGATGCAAGATGGAGAACATCAAGGACTGGGTAAGAAATAGAAGAGTAGAATGGAACGATCATATAAGCCGAATCATAACATAGGGTTCAATGGAATGATTGAAATATAGTCCTAAAAGAAACGGATGGTAAAAAGAGAAAAATCAAAGAAGCGGCTCTAATTATGCTAAATGAGATCAATTGTGTCGCGAATTCCTCGGCAGAATGTAGTAGGATCTGGTTACCCATATTGAAAGAGGAAGTTATTAAAAGGAAAATACCAGTATTGGTAGGTCAGTAACATATAGATAATACATTATTTATGTTCTTTAAATAACAAACATATAAAATCGGAATTTGGTGTTTATTGAAGGTAAACCAAATGCACGATCAAATACCATGTCGGGATAGTATTATGAGGTTTTTTTTTCCTGGTTTTTCCCTCATAATTTACTATGGAATCACTAACAGGAAAATTTTACTGTCATCATAGCATGTATTTGTCTTTTTAAAGACGAATTACATGTTATGATCTTTTCTGACAGATATTCTCAAGTTAAAGTTGATTTCATGTAATCGAATGGACTATCTTATAAGTAAAGTCGTCCCAGGAACGCAACTCAACAATATTGGCAATATCATTTTAAAGTCGTCTACTTTTAAATGTATAAGGTATGTCTGAATTGTCAATATAGATGAGTCAGATAAAATTAAATTATTAGAAGAATTTTTCATTAAGTAACAAAAAACAAAATTTGTTTAATTTACTAATGTTTGTATTTTGAGAACGATTTCCGAAGTGGAAATTGGAACGTCAATAAACGAATTTTAACCTTTAATTGTGGCTTATTCCCATTTAAATAGTAATTAATAACAAATAGAGTAGTAAAGACGGCAAGAGACGGTTCTCCAATAGAAAGACGATCAGTAGGAATAACACGAAAATGATGAAACGACAACTTACTCGAGACACATTGAAAACAGACAGAGTCATGTCTACATAAAAAGACGAAGAACAAGAAGACTTAGGTCAGGGACAACCGAATGGCTGAACTGCAAAGAAAAATCACTTTAGCATGGGTATATCTGGAGCTCTCTTAGAAACCTTCAAAAGTAACATGCCAAATAATTAAAAAAAAAAGACTTTCGACCAATGTGTGCCTCCAGTCATGTCTTACAGCTCCGAAACACTTTCTTTAACCCAGGTCATAGCAACAAAACTCATAGTGACCCAAAGAAGAATGGAACGGTCGTTACTTGGACTGACTCTCAGAGACAAGGTTAGAAACGAGGAAATAAGACCAGGCGTCACAGATGTCATAGAACTAATAACATGGCTAAAGTGAAACTAGGCGGGTCATATAACCAGAATGAATAATGGCCGGTGGGCCCAAAAAATTACAGTATGGAGTCTACAAGTAGACAGAAAAAGAAGAAGTATACCACCTGCACGATGGATAGACGAGGTCAACAGAATCGCTAAGAATTGGCTGCAGGAAGCTCAAAACTGATAGAACTGAAAGAAAAATGGTCACAACATAATGGAACATCACATATTTTACACATGAATTTGGTGCGTTTATCTTTCTTATGTTCTGTACATCTTACATACCTCAAACGACTGGATTTGCCTAATATGCGTAAGGTCGCCATTTAGGGCCACTTCACCAACACGTTTTGATGGCCAACAAGTTTGATTTTCTTTCTTCTTTGAATTTCTTGTCAGCCAGTACAGATAAGGCTCTCAGGTAACTCAACCATCTGTTGATATCTATTTTTTGGTATTACAATATTATTATATCAGTACATTGCAAAAGTATAGACTCTGTTGTAATGTATAACTTACATAACACAAGTAAGCAACACCATTTCTTTTCGGCACGTTTTGATAAAAGTTTTCTGGTTTTTGTACCTCTAAGCTTACGGTTTGAGCCTTATAAATAAAAAAACTTTTCCGAAATATATTTAGAAATCTTTCCAATACAGCTGCCTCGATTGAATTTATCTGTAAGAACTGAAGCTTCCATGGCTCTTAGATCAAATCTTATAATAAAATTATTGGAATTGACATTTGTCCAAGCAACGCAAGACTCTAAATTAGTTTGTTGCAAGGGTTGTACTTCGTCGTCCGCATGTTGAAAACCTTCATCATAGTCTGAGGGTTCCTGATCTAAAAATTAAGCTGCGTTTTCCATTCTAGTGATAATATTTCCTTCACTCTTATGTGAACTTACCTTATTGAAATTATCTGATGACAAAATGAGATCTTTATCCTGGATACTATCATCACTACTAGAGTTAATGGTTTATTTTTCATCCAAATTATTAGAATAGTAGTTAAGTTCTTCTTCAGTAAATTTTTGTTTCCTTTCATATACGCTGGAAAAATCGACGTTGTTGGCGGGATAATATTCCCCAGTAAAACACCTGTTGGTATATATAATCCCATAGAGGCCTCTTCTTCTTCTTAAAGTGCCTATCCATTCCGGATGTTGGCGATCATCACGGCTATCTTTACTTTGTTTATTGCAGCGCGGAACAGTTCAGTCGTAGTCGTGTTATACCACTTTGGTAAATTTTTAAGCCAGGAAATGCGTCTTCTTCCCGGTCCTCTCTTACCATTTACCTTCCCTTGGAGAATCAGCTGGAGAAGGCCGTAACGTTCTTGATTTCTCATTACATGTCCTAGATATTCCAACTTTTTAGTTTTGAAGGTAATGAGAATTTCACATTCTTTTACCATTCTACGCAGGACCTCCACATTAGTAACTCTGTTAACCCAGGATATACGTAAGATGCGCCTATAATACCACATTTCGAAAGCTTCGAGCCGATTCATAGATGCAACAGTCAGTGTCTACGCTTCCATTCCGTAGCGCAGAACTGTGAATATGTAGCAGTTCAATGGACGGCATTTTGTTTTTAATGATGTCTCGACTGTTGAAAATGGTTCTCATTCTAACGAATGCTGCTTTTGCTTTTATTATTCGCTGTTTAATTTCTGTTGAGTGGTTCCATTGGCTATTTAAATTGGTGCCTAGATATGTATATTGCTCGACTCTTTCGATATTCTGTTGGTTGATT